>NC_043715.1:23909792-23935436 GCF_006229205.1 Suricata suricatta
CTTGCCATGTAATACTCCATTGTGTATATATACCACATCTTCTTGATCCACTCATCAGGTGATGGGCATTTAGGCTTTTTCCATGTTTTGGCTATTGTGGACATTGCTGCTATGAACACTGGGGTACATGTGCTCCTATGCATCATCATTTCTCTATCAGCCTCAAGAAACTGGACTCACTCTTGCTGGCACACTCTTGGTGGTTTTAGCAGCAAGAAAAACCTTCCACAGCCCGCATACCCCAGAAACATGCACATTCTTGTTCCATTTGAGCCTTGAAATTGGAAACTGCTATCCTAAAGAGAAAGCTTCATATTTAAAGTAAAAGCCAGATTAGACAAATGATTTATACTGAATAAAATGGCTACCATCACCCCCAGATTTCAACAACAACACGGTGGCTGTAAGAAATGGTCACTGCGCTCAGCTCTTCTAACGGTCATTAGATATTTGGGAGGAGGGGTGCAGCTCTGGAAGAAAAGCAGTATGTCCTCAATGATCACACAGACCCCCACGCCGTACAGCACTACACTGATTTGGGGCCCAGAGGAAAGTATATAACATTTGTTTTCCTTCTAGGGGAAAAAGAAAGATTAAAACTTGATGTTATTGGACAAGATGAAATTCACACCTTGTTCTGCCCTCCTTTACCCCTAACTTTTCCCTCCTGGCTGCTGGGAAGCTCAGGTCCCTTGGAAGGCACTCTTATTTCAGGTGCTATCACTTCTCTCCCTAAATGACTTTAAGGATATTTTTATCCAAACAATTTTAATTTCCTCAAATAACAAGTTTTGGGTGTTAATGTTCCTTGTGGGACAAGACTACTATAGGTATTTCTTTCATATTTCTTATAAAATTTATAACCTTAATGTACATGAAACAGTACTTATTTCACTTCTGTTTTAGAAAGCAGAAACTTCTTACAAGGCCATTGGAAGCACTGGAAGAGCAAAATGGAGAAAGTGGGAGTGTCTGAGGAACAAAAAAAGCAGAGAGGAACTGTTAATGCAAATCCTGAGAAGTTGCTACTACCCTCGGATAGAAACCCTCAGGTGCCAGTGTGCCACAAGCTTCTGTTGGCAGTCAGGCTAGTGTAGTTTGGAGACTTTTTACCTCATGGGTAGAGAGGATGTCCTATAAAAGAGTGAGTACCCATGCTGTTGACAAGAAGCTGATCTGGCATAAGTGGGAAACCTTTTCAGAGAGCTGTATGGTAACAATAAGAGGTGCAGGGGGCTCCTGGGTGGCTCAGTCGGTTAAGCATCTGGCTTCGGCTCAGGTCATGGTCTCACAGTTCATGGGTTCAAGCCCCACATTGGGCTCTGTGCTGACAGCTAGCTCAGAGCCTGGAGCCTGCTTCAGATTCTGTATTTCCCTCTCTCTCTGACACTCCCCTGCTTGCACTCTCTCTCTCTCTCAAAAATAAATGAAAAACATTAAAAAAATTTTTTTAAAAATCAGGTGCATGTACTTAGATCCAAAAATGTATTTCTGAAATCTAAACAAAAGAAATAATCCCATATGTACTCAGACCAATGTACCTTCGTGGGCACTAATGAATTGCTCTAATATTATTATTATTATTATTATTATTATTATTAAATAGGACCCCCCCAAATATATTAATGTAGGCTCATGATTGCAGATCCCACTATATATCCATTCTGTGGAATGTTATCCATAGTACCGTATATAGTATATATATGCATAGTATAGTTCTATATAAAATGAATAAAAAGCTTTTAAATACATATGGAATAAGAAAAATCACAAAGAAAATACCTACATATATAAATGCAATGCTAAAATTTCCCCTACACCAAAACATATATACTAAACTGTTCTCCTATAAGTAGTTAGTTATCTATAAAGAGTGGATTTAGGAATAATGAGGAGGAAAGAGAGAAAAGGTTCACTTTTTATTTTATATAATTCCAATTTGTGAATGTTTAGAGTATGGACATATTTCAATCTTCTTATGAAATTTATAATCTTTTTGATATTTCAAAATCAATATACTGTATTGTCAATATAGGATCAAATACTGAATTTTGAATAAAATATATTTACAAGTATAACATCTCTCATTATTTATTTGGTAGTATTTTTCTGTTTGAAGATATTTTAATAAATTTTGACATTTCCTTAAGTATAGAATTTTTTTAAAGTTCATACTGATATTTTTTAACTAGACCTTTTTATTTTGAAATAATTTTAGTTCACATAGAAGTATAAGAAATAATACAGAGAAATTCCAATGTAACCTTTGCCCAGTTTCCCCAAATGGTAACATCTTACAAAACAAGAGTTCTTTGGGGCACCTGGGTGGCTCAATCAGTTAAGCATCCAACTCTTGATCTTGGCTCAGGTCATGGTCTTACCATTTGTTAAATCAAGCCCCATGTCAGGTTCTGCACTGACACTCTGGTACCTTCTTGGGATTCTCCCTCTCCCTCTCTCTCTGCCCCTCCCCTTCATGTCCATGCCCTCTCTCTCAAAATTAGTAAATAAAGTTAAAAAAAACAAGGGTCCTTCACGTTTATTCCCCTTTGCCTACATATATTTCTCGCCTACTCTCCCCCACCTCCTTTACCATTGTCAACTCCAAATCTCTTCTCCATTTCTATAATTTTGTGATTTCAAACTGTCATATAAATGGTATCATGCAATCTGTTGGGACTGGCACTTCTTTCTTTCTCTCTTTCTTTCTTCTTTTGTGTTTATTTTATTTTTGTGAGACAGTGACAGAGCATGAGAGGGGGAGGTGTATAGAAAGGGAGACACAGAATGAGAAGTGGAATCCAGGCTCTGAGGTGTCAGCACAGAGCCCAATTCAGGGCTCAAACACACACTAGTGAGATCATGATCTGAGCAGACATTGGACATTTAACCGATTGAGCCACTCAGGCTTCCTTTTTTTTTTTTTTTTAAGTTTATTTATTTTGTGAGAGAAAGAGAGAGGGACTGTGAGTGGGAGAGAGGCAGAGAGAAGAGAGAGAAAATCCCAAGCAGGCATCATGCAGACAGCAAACAGCCCGATATGGGGCTTGAGATTACAACCCGTAAGATCAAAGTCTGACGCATAATGACTGAGTCACACAGGTGCTCCTAGTTTTAAATTTATTTAGTGTGTGTGTGTGTGTGTGAGAGAGAGAGAGAGAGAGAGAGAGAGAGAGAGAGAGAGAGATTGTGAGCGGGGGAGGGACAGAGAAAGTGAGAGAGAGAGAACCCCAATCAGGCTCCACAACATCACCTCTGAGTGTGACACAAGACTCAAACTACTGAACTGTGAGATCATGACCCAAGCCAAAATCAAAAGTTAAGTTGGATGCTTAACCGGCTGAGCCACCTGGGGGGCTCCGACTGGCCTTTATTTTTACCCAGCATAATTCTTCTTCGGAGATTGATTCAGGTTGTCATCTGTATCAACTTTGTGCAATTTTTATTGCTTTTTTTGTCCATTTTCTAATTGGATTACTTGTTCATTTATGGTTGTGTTTTGAAACTTCCTTACATATGCTCGACAGTAGTACTTTATTAGATATATGGTTTTCAAATATTTTATCCCATTGTATAACTCATTTTTTCACCCTCTTTAAAGAAAGATGTTTAAACGTTTTTATTTTTAATAAAGTTCAATTTAGCAGTTAGGAATGACACAGCTATTTTTTTTCTTTTCCCTTTTTCCTTTCAACTTAGGTGCCTGAATTGAGCGCAGATAATAGACACTAAAATTATTATGGCCATGATTATCATTATTACATAGAATATATTGAGCACTTTCCTATGTCCTGGCAACAGGCTATGTAGTAAATTACATGGGATAGTTAAATGTGAATCCTCACGTTGACCATTTCATGTTGGTAAACTATCATGCCCACTGCCTAAAAGAACAAAGTGAAAGCAAAGAGGTGGAGTCTATTACTTGGGAAAGAAAAACCCAGAGAACTTGACTCCAGACCCAGGAAAGCCTCTGAAATAAAACTATACTAAAATCGAAGTTTGCTTAAAATATAGGCAGATATTTACTAGCTTAACTGCCTATCCAGCATTATGCTCATGCCTGAGTGGATGTTACTACCTGAAAAATTACTGAGACTTACCACCTTATTGACATCTTTGCCAGGAAGACATTCTCACTGGTTATGTTAGGCCATTTCATTACCCTGAAAACCAGGGACTATGCTTGAAAGCAATCTTTTACCAGATATTATCTCAAATGCCCTATGTGGATTTTAATTAAATGAATACAATCTCAAACTTTTCAACCAAATTTGAACTAAATGCTTATAAAGGACTCTATAGGCTAGAGGACTGTGTGGGTGTCCTCATTTCACACTCTGCTTTTTCTAGTAGATTAGCCCAGATAACAACGGACCATGATGTGGGATCCTAGTCCTTTTCAAATCAATGGTTACCCTGAGAAATTCATTAACATTTCCAAAGCAGACCCAAAAAATGCCAGGATCAAGTTCCAAACGTATGTGTATTTAGGACAGAATTAGATCAGCAAGTAAGATGAAGAGAATCGGAAACAGCTTGCTCCAGTACTGTCAATGCATGAATGTGTAGCTTCTGAAGGGGTCGTCCCACCGCCAATCATAAATACACCATATTTAGTAAGAAAACACCCCTGCACCTTGAGGCCCCTGGTGGACATTACTACACGCAGAGAAGGAGTAGGTAACAGGCTCCGCTCTCCTCAAAGAGGAAGGGTCACGAAGAAGGAAAGATAACTTGTCCACTGCTAAAAGGGGAAGTACTTTTTAATTTCAATTTTTGGTTTTTGCATCCATTTTTGGGCTCCTCTTCTGATAGAAAAGAATTCTGACTTGTGACCAGCATGTGAGTGCTACCATTTCTACCATTTCAAGTTACCTCTCACAGGATTCTCACTTCAGATTTTAAAAAAGCCTGTCACTGCAGAAAAGAAAAAATAAACATTCCTTCCTTCCTTCCTTCCTTCCTTCCTTCCTTCCTTCCTTCCTTCCTTCCTTCCTTCTATCTTCCTATCTATCTTTCTTTCTATCTATCTATCTATCTATCTATCTATCTATCTATCTATCTATGTTTCATCTACCTATCTACTATGGTCTACAAGAAACAGGAGACTGACTGAGGACGCTTAATAGGCGGCAGGTAAGAAAACTATCCACTTACAGCTTAACCCCAAACCCCACTCCCTCAATTATATATTACATGCATTACTAAGGGAGGATACAGCAATTGAAAGGAAACTACAGAAGTAGTCCTTTGTCAAAATTAGTGCCCTGTGTAGGATTCTTGAAGAATGATTATTCTTATTGTTTTGGCAAATCAAATATAAAACCTTTTAAGTTGAGGCTTGCATTTAATCCCATCATTTGAAGGATTGTTGCCTATTTGAAAATACATGCATGAGCATTACCAAATCAGCTTTTTTTCTTCCCCTCATTTCCTTATTTAGCTTATAAATAAATACATTTGGCTCAACATCTTTGGAAAATAACTATGCCTGCAAGAGTTTTAAAACTGTGCTTTATTAAAATACAACACTACTGAGCTGTAGAGGAAAAATTTTAAATGTTAAGGTCCTTGTTGTTTTACAACTTTTTCTATTGACAGATAATCAGCTTTTCTGAATAAGCGTTTTGTAGCATTAAACTTATAATTCTACAATTCCTAGACACAGAGAAGACTCACTTTCTGTGAAAAAGAATTTTTCTTTCCTCAAAAGCAATATCAAGTCATTGGACCTCCTATACCTAATGCATTACATTTAGTGTTTGGCTGATGCCAAAATGACAAAAACAAAATCTGCATTTTTAGAAGGCCTTTCTGAGCAGGTTAAAGACTACTTTGGGGCAGGGGGACAGCTGGGTGGCTCAGTTTGTTAAGCAGTTAAGCTTCTGACTTGGGCTCAGGTCATGATCTCGAGGTTCATGAGTTCAAACCCCACGTCAGGCTCTGTGCTAACAGCTCAGAGCCTGGACCCTGCTTTGGATCCTGTGTCTCCCTCTTTCTGCTCCTCCCCCACTTGTACTCTGTCTCTCTCTCTCTCTCTCAAAAATAAATAGACATTAAAAATAAATAAAATAATAATAATAAAGACTACTTTGGTGGATGCCTGGGTGCTCAGTTGGTTAAGCGTCTGATTTCTGATTTTGGCTCAGGTCATGACCTCATGGTTGTGAGATCCAGCCCGGGGTTAGGCTCAGTGCTGGGCATGGAGCCTTGTGGAGATTCTCTTTCTCCCTGTTCTGTCTGCCCCTCCCCCACTCGTGCTCTTTATTAATAAATCAGGTGTTTCTCTTTCCTGTTTAGGCAGATGATTTCAGCATAATATAGGTAGGTTTCCCAGTGCATAATGAGGCGAGGAAATATTTTAAAAAGTACCCTGCATTCATTGGAAATAGAAAATACTACACAGTAAAGAGATTCTGAAGTTACCATGTGACTGTGTCTAGGCAATTTATAACCCGTACAGCAGGGAACAAATTGATATTTTTATTTAACAGATGATATTTCAAACATTCTAGATGGCATATTATTTGTTAAGAGAAAAAAGAAAAACAGTGTAAATTGACTTATATTACAGATTATGCCTGTTTATATTTGCCATCTTTACTTCATGATTTAAATTGACATATGTCTCCTTTCATCTGTGAAAGGACTTATTACCTTGTCCTTTCTAGACTCGCTCTAAATTTTATTTATAGATAGTGAGGAGAATTTATAGGAGAGGTCAGTAAGTACAATATGCAAATATTCTGAGAGCTGTATCTATTACCAAGTGGGTACTGGGGATGGTCTTAATAAAGTTCCGGATTCTTTCCAACAACTTTTAAATAAAAATTGAGATGTGCTTAATTAATCATGACAATGTCATTTACTCAGGTAGTGAATATTTTAAAAGTACCCAAAGGATGCATATTATGTGTGGAGAAAATATGTTAATTTCATTTAAAATGGGGGGTGTCTGATATGGAAAATACTTTTCATGATCTCACAAAGAACCAGCCTAAGTATAACTATGGATACACAGAGGTAAAAATGAAGGAAGAGTGGTTTCACTAACTCCACGTTTTCCCCAAGCCTCCAAAGAAAAGGATTATTAAAAAAATATATATGCAATGATGCGTTTGAGAGCTTGTTTTTAGTTAGTGTGTTGTCAACATCATTAGTGTGAAGCTTTCTGAAAAGGATCTGTACTCAGTCATCAGGTATGGAAGTCCTAAACTATGGAAGACCGTGAAACATGTAAGACTTTCATGATGATGTCCACGGAGGGTACTAACAAAAGTGGAGAAAAGGAAAACAATGTCCAGTTGTGAGGACCCTTTCTAATGTTCTAAAACTCCCTAGAAGGCCCAAGTTGAAATATGACAGTGTTTTTTATCTAATCAAGTACAATATTCTGAGTACTTACTTAATGCTTACTTACTGGTAACTGGATAGTTTCTTTTTCTATAATCTTTGATTAGAAGATCTAATCACTTCTGAAAATTCTTGTATATCTAAATGTTTGCTTTTAAAAGAGATCTGAAAAAATTAAACAACAACATTTTGACTTAAGGTGCTATGAGACTAGTGCAGAAAACAATATTATCTTCTACATGGTGCCTTCTTAGGACGTCAATAATCCATGGGAGAATTCAGTTCTGAGTAGATTCCAAATTAATGAGTGCTAATTTTACCCCATTCTGGTGTTTGATATCTAATATAGATAACCACTTTCTTGTCTGTAAGCTGAGTTCAACAAAATGAATTATGGAAAGGAACCTGAATATACAATTAGTTTTTTTTCTATAAAGGATTCTGGGAAAGAGTGAGTTGACTTAAAAAACTGATGTATTATTGTCTTTGTGGATTATTTTTTTTTAAAAAAGAAAAGAACACTAGTTCAATTTAAATCATCTGAAAAAGAAATCAGAAAAGTATGCTCTCATGACATCAATGCAAATATATTATCAATTAGTTCAGATATAGTACTTGACATTTAAAGATGATTTCTCCTAATTTAGATACATAACATTCAGTTATTTTTTTAAAGTTGGCTCATATAAGGAAACTAATATACATTCAATTACACAAATGAAGAGGTTAAGAATAAAGTCTCATAAGAAATCTAAATTAAAACACAAACAGTGATTAACTCCAGAGAAGGGTCCAAGTGTAAGGATGAAATGAAGGAGAGAGAAAGTACAATAAAAAGAATTCAATTTAAAATTTATACCCTTTGCAATGTACTAAATATTTGACCATGTATAGGTTTCAAAATAAAATATTTAGAAATAAATTTAACAAAAAAGTAAAAACTTGTGCTCTGAAAACTACAAAATATGGTTGAAAAAGATTAAAGAAGATATAAATAAATGGAAAAATGCCTTAATGGGAGTAAGGTAGCCTTTTCAACAAATGGCCCTGGGACAAATGGATGTCTACATGCACAGGAGTGAATTTGGACCTCTACCTCACAAGTTATACAAAATTAACTGAAGATGGATCAGAGAGTTAAATGTAACAGCTAGAACTGTGAAACTCTTAGAAGAAACAAAGTATAAATCTTCATTACCTAGGATCAGGAAATGGTTTCTTAGATATGACACCAAAAGCTTGAATAACAAAAGAAAAAACAGGTAAGTTGGATTCACCAAAATTGGAAATGAGTGCATTAATGGACACAATAAGAAAAGTTAATAGAAAACATATAATCTGGAAGAAAATATTTGCAAATTATATAACTAATGAAAGAGTGGTATCGAGAGTATTCATATGTATAAAATATTATATGTAAAAACATATATAAAGTAAATTATTATATATATAACTGTTTCAAATGAGAAATAAAAAGACAACCCAATAAAAAATGGGCAAAGAGGAGTGTCTGGGTGGCTCAGTCAGTTAAGTTTCCAAACTTGTGATTTAAGCTTAGGTCATGATCTCATGGTTCAAGAGTTTGAGCCCCACATCAGGTTACGTGCTGACAGTGCAGAGCCTACTTCGAATTCTCTTTCTCTCCCTCTCTTTCTGCCTCTCCCTTGCTCTCTCTTTCTCTCAAAAACAAATAACCTTTTTAAAAAATTGGCAAAGAATCTGAGTAGATTAAATTAAATTCAAATTACAGAATCTGAATTTCTAAAAGGAAGTGATACATGGCAATTATAGCACATGAAACAGTGTTCAATATAATCAATCACTCAGGAAATGCAAATCAATACTACAATATGATACCACTTCACACTCACCAGAATGGCTATAATACAAAAAACAAAGTGCTGCTGAGGATGTGGGGAGATTGGAACTCTGAAACATTGCTGTTGGAATTGTAAAATAGTACAACCACTTTAGAAGACAGTGCATCAGTTCCTCACAGTGCTAAATATAGAGTTCCTATATGATCCAGCAATTCTACTACATACATATATATATATATATATATATATATATATATATATATATATCCCAAAATGACACCATACATCTAACAAAACCTTGTATATGAATATTTATAGCAGCATTATCCATAATGGTTAAAAAGTGGAAATAAACTAAGGGTCCATCAAATGGTAAATGGATAAACACAGAATGATGTATCTATTCAATGGAATATTGTTCTGCCATAACTATCAAAGGCTGATGCATTCTATAACATGGAGGAAACTTGAAAATACTATGCCAACTGAAAAGAACCCAGCAACAAAAGAACTGACATATATGATTCTATTTATATAAACGGTAAAGAATAGACAACTCTATAGAAAGTTAGTAGATTAGCATTTGCCTATCTGGGTTGGAAGGAAATGGGAAGTGAAATACTAAAGTATATGGAAATATGAGTAAAATGATAAAACTTTAGAAAAAAAACAGAAGTAACCTTTATCATTTAATGTTAGGTAATTACAGCTTACATATGACATTATATAAGTATGATGTCTTAGATATGCTAGCGTTTCTTTTGTTTTTTTAAATGTTTTATTTATTTTTGATACAGAGAGAGACAGAGCATGAGAGGGGGAGGGGCAGAGAGAGAAGGAGACACAGAACTGGAAGCAGGCTCCAGGCTCTGAGCTAGCTCTCAGCACAGAGCCTGACGCGGGGCTCGAACCCACAAACGTGAGATCTGACCTGAGCCGAAGTTAGAGGCTTAACCGACTGAGCCACCCAGGCGCCCCATAGCGTTTCTTTTTCAAGTGATGAAATGTTCTAAAATGGATTTTGATGATGGCCACACAATTCTGAATATACACACCAGGGAGCACTGAATTATGCAATCAAAATTAGCAAGTTGTACGGTAGATGAGATATAGCTCAGTAAGTCATTAAAATATTTTTAAACAATTTTATATTAAACAATCATATATATGTATATATATAATTTGTTCAGTAAATAGTGAGTCCTGGAGAAAATATTCTGGCTAGATGAAAAATATACAACTGAGTAGATTAAGAAAACAATGTATTTTACCAAAAAAAAAATACCAAGTAAGTCAACTGCATCTTCAACTTTATCCTCCTTTTTAAAAAAAAATCCTGTTTCTATGGCTTAGTAAGATAGATGGAGTTTATTCCCTCTAAATTTTGTCATTCTCATTGTAAATTATGTTGGCCTCCACCTATTTAGTGACATAAACACAGAGTTGCAGAAACTTTGCTTAAAAGTAAATCTCATTTCATCCTGCTACTGGTAACAATTCCCTTTGATTTGCAAGTTAATCTAAACCTCTTCTGTCAGAACAACCTCTTGTTAGAGTGTGTGTCTACTGGGCCAGTTTTGCTAGCAAGCCTTGCCTACCCACAGAAAATGAAGAAGAATGAAAAAAAAAAACAGAAGATCTCAATTTATCACCATGCCACATCACATGCCTTCTAATCTCCTCTAAAGTCAAAGGTTTTGTACTTTTTTTTCCTATTGGTTTAAGAACTCAAAGAGATTTCAGTGAGTATATGGTCATAATTTAGTAGCAGAAATGTCTGGCACTTTTGCAAATTAATTAAACCTTTTTGGAATACATTCTTTGCTGCAGTAATGAGTCTACTTATATTGTTGAATTTATGCATGTTAATGTCACACTTTTCATTATTTGGTTCTATTTTCCACAGTCCTCTTTGTATAGAAAATGTGGTTTTCTTCCAATTTATATAATTTGTCAATAACTGCTGAATTTCATAATACATGATCTGAGGGTTTCTACATTTATTAATAATAATACTTACTGGCATACTATGTCAAAATACTTGGACCTGTAACCTCCCTCTATAATCACAAAACTGAATTATTACAAAAGCTAAATAACCAGAAATGTGAAATGAGCTCTTTGGTATAAAAAAATAAAATGAGCAAGGTTTGGCATCAGATAGACTGGTGTTTACAAAAAAACGGCTCTCTCCTTTATTATCCAGATGACGAAGTGAAACACTTAAATACCATGAACTGTACTTTCACTTTAAGGAGAGAGGGGATACAGAGGAAAATGAGGCTAAAACACACACACAGTGAGCTCAAGGAAGTATAAAACTCAGATGGTCCAACTGGTTATTTTGTGAGAGAGGAATAGGTGAGGGAGAGGAATTGAATACAGAAGTGATTAAGATGATATATTAAAGGGAAAAGGCAATGATCATTTAAAGTTTTTGAGTCTGAGGAGGTAATGATAATATCAGTATATGTGAAGAAGGAAGCAGGGCTAGTTTGGAGAATATTAAATTTTATTTCTTATCTGCTCAGATATTTAATTAATATGTATAATGTAACGGGTGTTAGATTCTGTCCTATCATCTGCTGTGTGAAATTGAGTACATTCTTTAAACTTTCTGCTCTTCCTTTTCCTGTATAAAATGAAGCTTTTAGGGTGCCTGGGTGGCTCAGTCAGTTAAGCTTTGACTTTGGCTCAAATCATGATCTCACAGTTCATGAGTTCAATCCCCATCAGGTTGTCTGCTGTCAGTACAGAGACTGCTTTGGATCCTCTGTCTCCCCTCCAACCTCCTGCACCTCTCCTGCTCCTGTAAGCGCACATGCTCTCTCTCAAAAATAAACATTAAAAAAATGGACCTATTATAACTTAATGAGATAGCTATTTGCAAGGATCAGAATGGATATAAATTTTATCATCATTTGGGGTTCATGTTAGCTACTTATTAACAGAAATATTCTGAGCCTTTTAAGAACACGCAACATTCTTTTTCCTCTTCTAGAAAAGGCTCTGATACACAGCATTTAAAATTACTAATGGGCTTTAACTTCCGTCAAATAAGTTGCCATCAACCAAATGTTTGTTTACAGTGGAATAATTTTCAGCTGAACTCTTTGCAAAACTCCTCATAGTTATATGCGGTGAGGTTGGGGGGGATGTTAAACATCCCCCCTAGAATGCTGCAGGCATCTTTTAGCCATCAAAAGTGTAAAGTCTAAATTCAGGTACCCACAGGATTCCAAAAATGGTTTCTGCCAACCACATCATCATGCCCTCTGGATAAACTATCCCTGGCACTTTCTTATGAGGAAAAGAGTCTCTCAAATTCTTAAAGAAGGTAATTAGAACTAGCTAGAACTTGGCTGATAATAGGCTGGAAATTTTTCAAGGGCATCATGTCAAAAACTTTATTTAATACAGGTCCAACATTTGTAAAAAATCGTACAAAGGGAAATGTTGCCACTTTGGATCCCTGAAGAGTTTCAGTCCTTTGCCAACATGAATGAACCGCATTGTGCACAATCCATTGCTCCATTTCTAAGCAAAACATTGAAGCGGTTAGTGTCAGTCTGTTTCTTATATCTTCAGAGTTAGCAACTTAAAAAAGAAAAAAAAGAAGAAATGAATTCTAAGCCTTTTAATGTTACACATTCAGAACTCCAGCATGGGAATTTTCTATCTATCTAAAAAGAAAAAAAGTGTGATAGTTAAAATATTATGTAAATCAGAACTTCTCAAGGAGAACAAGAAAACATTCTACAGTTGTAGTATATCATATCAGAATTTTTTGGTTAGGATACTATTATTTTAAATTGCTAGTTAACTCTTAATACTAAGTAGTGTTTTTCAAAAATATGAAATAGATGAAGAAAAACTCTTACATAAGAGTTTCTTTTACTCCTGCACCTAATGATAATAAAATAATGATGGTATTTGCAAATGTCTTGGTGGATATGTATGGTGGTAGATACTTAACAACAAAAACAAGAACAGAGGCCCCTGGGGAGTGTGGCTGGTTAAACATCCAGACTCTTGATTTTGGCTGAGGTCATGATCTCGGGATTCTGAGGTTTGTGCAGAACCTGCTTGGGATTCTCTCTCCTTCTCTCTCTGCCCCTTTGCTGTGTGCATACCTTTCTTTCTCAAAATAAATAATAAAAACTTAGGGGAGGGGGAAAGACCAACTGCATTATAGTTGGATAAAAGTAAAAAAAAAAAAAAGCAACAATATGTCACATAGAAACAGGGTGTCATACAACAAAGGATTTAGGGAAACTTTAGTGGTTGTTCTTTTTCTTCTTTGGTGATCAGGGAGTTAAAAGTATAAAACATTCTTTTAACCATCTGAGGGAGAGGATGCAATGTGTGAAATAAGATATATTTTAACTAAATCCCCTGATGACACTGTCATTCTTCAATGACCTCATCCTAAGCTATTTTCTATTATTCTTCAACTCTTAACTTCAAGCCAGAAGATTAAGGTTCTGGGAATGGGTTTGGAAGTTCCAAGGATTCATCTTAGATCTGTCTTTTCACCTAAAACATGTCCTGTGAACCCAGACAAATCATTTAACAACACATAAGTTTTGTTTTGCCAAGTCTAGAGATTCTCTCTACTTTCAAGCTATACAAATATTCAAAACCTTCTGTCACTGATGCTTATCAGAGAATTTATCCATGTTGGCCAAATAATCTAGTCCTTTTACTTGTATAAACAAAAGGAGACTTCCTAAAAGAGGGCTATTACTTTAGGCATGCTGAATAGGTTCAACAAAATTTAATGAGAAGTAAATGTAATTAAAATGGATTTCCAATTCTGGGGAAGACAAGAATTATGGATAGCCTCCATTCCAATTCTGTTGAAGACAAGAGTTATGGATAGCCTACATACATTCCAACCATAAACAACCATATCAATGGATAAAATTTATTAAGCAGCCATTTGTAGGCACTGGACAACAAAAAGAATGGGAAAACATGACATGAACTGTGTATCTACCCTGGGTTCTATCTGTGTGAAAGCATTTTCCAAACTTTATCATAGGGGAGTAAGTGGCCAAACAGAGAGCAAGTTTCATGGAGCAGAAGGAACAGCGATCAGCGTTTGGGTGTGTTGAATAAGCAAAAATGTGTGGGACAGAGAAAGCTAACAGATATCTGTATAGTGATGTTCTTGGGTCTTTGGTTGAATACTAAGTTCATATTTGTAGGATGAGACTCTGAGAGGACTGGGAGAGTATGGCTTTATTTATCGAAGTCAAAGAGTACTGGGAAGGATTTGAGTTCAAACCAAATTTTAGAGACATATCACTAAATAATACACTTTCAACTAAAATCCCAGGAAAGCCTTTCCTTATAAGTAGAGCTGAGTTACTCTGGACTGTTCCTAACAAAACCCCAAACTAGCTTCAGTATAATTAAGTTGATCAGTTAAATTAAGTGCTCCCCAGAACAAAAATGAAAGCTTTTGAGTATGAAATCTAGATTTTCATACATATGGTATAATTAAAAAATTTGTAACACATAGCCAGGAGAAAACAATCAAAAGAAGCAGACTGAGAGATGACACTATTGTAAAAATTAGCAGAGTAGTGATTTAAAGCAGCCATGTAAATACGTTCAAGGATTTAACAGGGAAAAAAAAGGATAATAAATGTGAAAAGATATGCCATAATCAAAGTCCAAAGTAGAAGTAAAGAAAAGTTTGGAAAGAAAAACAGTACCAAATTTGACATACTTATTAACCTACAGATTTAAGAAGCAAAATAAATCCCAAACAGTATAAACAAAAAGGACAAATCTAAGCACACTGTTGCTTAAATCACTGGAAACTGAAGAGAAAGAAAATCTTAAAAATGACTAGATGGAGAGAACATACATGAAGCATACACAAAGGAGCACTGATGAGAAAGGGGGCTCCTGCTGGGGCGCCTGGGGGGCTCAGTCAGTTGTGCATCCGACTTCAGCTCGGGTCATGATCCCACGGTTGGTGGGTTCAAGCCCCACATCGGGCTCTGGGCTGACAGCTAGCTCAGGGCCTATAGCCTGTCTTCAGATTCTGTGTCTCCCTCTCTCTCTCTGACCCTCCCCTGCTCATGCTGTCTCTCTCTCTCTCAGAAATAAATAAAACATTTAAAAAAATTAAAACAGAAAAGAATGAGTGCCGCTATCTCATCAGAACAATGGAAGGGAAGAACCAACTAAATATCTTTAAATTGCTAAAAAAAGTCATCTCTGAATTATGTCCAGAGAAAATAGCACTAAAATAAAAGCAAAATAAACACATTTACAGTGTATGATCTGAGAGAATTTGACACCAGCAAACTGGAACCAAAAACATATTAAAGCAAGGTTTTTTGGAGGATAATATCTGATACCATATCAGATCCACCTAAGTAAATGACAAAAAAGAAAACTGGTAAATGGGTGTGTAAATATAGAGGACCACTCTTTTCCCATGGAGAAAATGTCTTTAAAGGACAAGTAACTATTTATGGCAAAACAATAGCAATGTATTGAGATTTATAATAAATGTAGAAGTAGAATAAAAACAACTAAAATAGGAAGATGGTTGGAAATCGAGGGTATATTATGTAGAGCTGGTAAATTCCAATAAAGGTAGACTGTAGATGTTGACACTGAATATTATAATCCTTAGATTAAAGCTAAAGTTAAAATAGATAAAAACTAAAAAAAAAGAATAGATGAGATTTAGAAAATAATAAAAATAAGAACTTGGTTAATCCAAAAGAAGTTAAGAGGATAGAATCAGAACAAATGGAACACAGATGTTTATTGCAGCATTATCTACAATAGCCATGTTATGGAAACAGCCCAAGTGTCCATCAACTCATGAATGAGCAAAGAAGATGTGGTATATATGTACAATGGAATATAACTCAGCCACAAGAAGGAATGAAATCTTGCCATTTGTAATTATGTTAATGGATTTAGAAAGTATTATGCTAAGCAAAATAAATTAGTCAGAAAAAGACAAATATCGTATGATTTCACTCATATATGGACTTTAAGAAAAAAAAGAGTAAAGAAGGAACAAAGAGAGGTAGGGGGGCAAGAAACAGACTCTTACTGTAGAGAACTGAGGGCCACCAGAAGGAAAATGGGTGGGAGGAGGGGTTACATGGTTGATGAGGATTAAGAAGTGCACTTGTGATGAGCACTCAGTGTTCTATGGAAGTATTGAATCACTGCATTGTACACCTCAAACTAATATCACAATAGCAAAATAATACATATATATATATCACACTAATAGGAATTTAAGTAAAAACCTAAAAAAAAAAACCAGATGGGACAAAATCACATAATGGTAGACATAAACCAAGGCATGTCAATAATTATATTACATAAAAGTTCTATCAAAGTCCAGTTAAAAGACAAATTCTCACACTACATTAACAAAAGAGAAAGATTATATGCTATATACTAGAGATGCATTTTATTCATAAAGACAGGGTTCAAAGATGAGCAATAAAAACGATAAGCAAGGGAAAGCATGCATGTCTATGTTAGTATCAAACCAAGTAGATTTCAAGAGGAAGTTTGCTATCAGAGACAAAGAGTGCATTGCATAAAAATAAAGGGCAATTGCATAAGTAGACACATATTGCATGCTCAGTAACTGATAGAAAAAATAGAAATTCAGTAAGAATATAAAATATTTAAATATAACCAAGAACCTAGTTGATATTTGCAGAACACTATGCACAACAAATGCTGAACATGTATTTTACAAGGTCACATAGAACCTTTAAAATGATAAACCATAGTATTGGGAAAGTCAGTAACACACTCATTAAAAACTTCTAGTTAAAGCAAAAGCTAACAAAATCAGAAAATACTTTGGGGACATCTGAATGGCTCAGCTGGTTAAATGTCAACTCTTGATTTCCGCTCAGGTCATGATCTCACAGTTGATGAAACTGAGCCCTGAGTTGGGCTCTGTACTGACAGCATGAAGCCTGCTTGGGATTCTCTCTCCTCTCTCTCTGCCCCTCCCTCTCACATGTGCACCAGCCTATGCTCGCTCTCTCTCAAAATAAATCAACATTTAAAAATAAATAAAAGGGAAATAAAAGAAATAGAAAATAATTGAAAAAATCAATAAAATACATCATTAATGATATGGAAATATTACCCCCCAAATACAATAAAACAAGTTTAATAAGCCCATAAAAAGGCTAAGAAAAAAACAACACAGTATCAGAAAATAGAGAAGTAGCATCAACATTAAGAGTATAATTATGAGCAACTTAATATCCATAAATTTTGGAATGCTTATACCCCTTATAAAAAGGACACATTCATTGAAAAACACACATTAATGCATCAATATGTTTGTTAAAGATATTGAGATTTTTAAATTAATAATCTTTCCACAAAGAAATCTTCAAGTGCAGATGGCTTCACTGTTGAATTCTAGAAAACATTATTGGAAGAAACACCATCAATCTTAAACTCAGAAAACAGTGGAGGAGGAAAATCATTTTAATTTTATGAGGTCAACGTAACCTTGACAGAAAAACTAGACAAGCATAACAAGTGAGTAACATTTCAAACTAATAACCTCAGACGCACTTTACAAAATATTAGCAAGTTGAATCTAGCAATATAAATAATATACATATACATATATATGTGTAGACATATACAAACGACCAATTTGAGTTTATCCTTGAATGGAAGTCTGCTTTAACACTGAAAATCAATCAATGCTATTTACCACACTAACTGAATAAATAAGAGAATATTATGTTTATGTGAACAACTGCAGAAAAAGAATTTGACAAAATTTAACCTACATTCCTGAGGAAAAAAATCTCAAAGCAAAGTAGCCAAACAAACAAACAAAAATGACAAGGGGTACTTTTGCAGCCAGATTTAGTCATCTATAAAACTTCTGCTATGAACATAATACTTAATAGTGAAAGCATAAGCATTTGCCTCTAATATCAGGAGTAAGATAACATTGACTGTCGTGATCATTGCTATTGAACACTGTCTCGGATGTCCTATCCAGTGTAATAATAACACAAGGAAAATAAAGAAAGTACACAAATATTAAAGTATAAAATTGGAAAAGATGATGTAAAATATTCTTTCCAACATATCCCTTACTCCAAAGTAACTACTAGAACTAACAAGTAAATTAATGAATATCACCAAGTACAAGGGCAACACTAAAATATCACTTCTATGGACAACTGGCAAATCAAATAGAAAATGCCACTTATCATAGCATCAGAAATCATAAACCACGTAGGATTAGGTTTACTAACAAATGTGTAAGACCACTACATTCGCATGCGCGCACACACACACACATCACATACAATCTACAAAAGGCTGTTTGGGGAAATTTATAACAGAATTAAGATATTCGTGAGATTTACCATGTTTATTGATTGGAATCACATTATTATTAGTATGCCAGTCAATTCGTACAAAATCCCATGAAGAATTTCCATAGAAATTTAAAATCTGATCTGAAAATTCATATAAAAATGCAATGCACTCATAATTACTAAAAACAATCTATTAAAAAAAAACTACTTACACTACCCTCCATTCAAATTAAGTTGTAAATTTACATTAAGCAAGGTTATAGCATTAGCCTAAAGACAAATAGATCAATACAACAGAGAGGTATATCTAAAGTATTAAGAATTGAGATACAATTGATATGTAGCATGATGAAAGTTTAAATTATACAACATGTTGATTTGATACACACATATGGCAAAATGATTATCACTATAATGTTAATTTATATGTCCATCAGGTCACACAACTGTTTATGTGGGGACAGAGGCTGGGGTCTCCTATAATGTCATTTTAGTGATATCACCTCCATGGCCAAATGATTTAAAAAAATTTTTTTTAATGCTTCTTTATTTGAGAGAGAGAGAGAGACAGAGGATGAGCATGGGAGGGTCAGAGGGAGAGAGGGAGACACAGAAGCTGAAGCAGGCTACACAGAGTCTGACACAGGGCTTGAACTCACAAACTGTAAGATCATGGCCTGAGGTGAAGTCAGATGCTAAACCAATGGTATTCAATGTAAAAAGTCATTTCCAAAAATGGTACTGGAAAAACTTGAAATTTGTATGAAAAAGATTTACCTCAACCTACCACCCTATACAGAAAAATTTATTCAAAACTGATCATAAAAAGGAGCACCTGGGTGGCTCAATCGGTGAAGCATCTGACTTCAGCTCAGGTCATGATCTCACAGTCTGTGAGTTCGCGCCCCACGTCAGGCTCTGTGCTGACAGCTCAGAGCCTGGAGCCTGCTTCACATTCTATGTCTCTCTCTCTCTCTCTCGCTCTCTCTCTCTCTCTCTCTCTCTCTCTCTTTCTCTGCCTCTCCCTCATTCATGCTCTGTCTCTGTCTCTCTAAAAAAAAATGAGTTAACATTTTTAAAAAAATGATCATAGAGCTAAATGTAAATGCTATTATCATTAAATTTCTAGAGAAAAAGGAGAGAGAAAAATCTGAGTTATGTCATGCAGTATTTCATAAAGGATGAAAAGAATGTATGAACTATATAAAAGAGAAAAATGATCAAGTGCACATTTTGATCAAGATTAAAATACTTTCCTATTCAGAATATTATCATCAGAAAAAGAAAAAGGATGGTCATAGACAAGAATAAAATTTTTGAAAATCAGATCTCCAACAAAGGGTTTGTATCTAAAATATAAAGAAGGCTTATAGGTCAATTATAAGAAGACAAACAATCTGATAATTAGATTGGTAAGACATTTGAAGACCCCTCTATTCAAATGGATATAAATGATGTTTGATACCATTAGCCATTAGAAAAATGAAAATGAAAACCAGAAAGAGTCTCTACTCCTTACCCTTGTCCATTACAATAGCTAACATTAGAAAGACTGACAATGTAAAATATCGGTGAAAATGTAGAGAGCTGGAAATCTCATACAAGGCTGACAGAAATGCAAAATTGTACAGCCAATTTGGAAGACAGTATTATAATATCTTAAGAAGTTACTATGTCCAGCCTTACTTTATATGATAATGCAGGACCATAAAAATGACCATGAAACTGGAACTGTACAAAATAAACTTAATAATCAAAGAGAGTATTATTATTCATGACCTTTTAAGATTTTGTAAAATATCACAAACTCACGTTCAGTTGTACAGTTGACCCTTAAACAACTTGGAGATGAGGGACACCAACCACCCCCCCCCCCCCACACACACAGGTGAAAAACCATGTATAATTTTTGACTCACCAAAACTTAACTACTAATAGCCTACCGTTAACCAGAACATACTTTGTATGTTTTATGTACTATACACTGTATTTTTACAATAATGTAATTATAAGAAAAGCAAATGTTATTAAGACAATCGTAAGGAAGAGAAAATATATTTATAGTCCTACCCTGTATCTAAAAAAACCCACATAGAAGTAGACACACGCAGTGTACTACACCTAATGTGGGGCATGAACTCACAACCCCAAGATCAAGAGTTGCATGCCCCACTGCCCTAGCCGGGCAGGTGCCCCTAGCTACATGCAGTTCAAACTTGTGTAGTTAAGGGTCAACTCTTACGCGTAGGGAAATGAAAACCTCTAATAAAGTGAATACATGTTTTGTAGACCGTAAATTCAAATGTTGGAAATGGTGAGAATGACAATATTTTATTCTTCAGAAAAAAATATTTTGATAGTAATTTGAACAGTGCTTGCTTTCTTATTGTGCAACATATACCCCAGAATGAACATGTTTTTTTTTTTCTTATGCCTTGGCAAACTGTGATACTCTCTTTTTAGTTAAGATCAACTTCCAACATTTTTTCCTTGCAATTTCAATATCGTGTGAAGATTTTTGCCTCAGTCATTTCTTCTGGGACAATTTCACCCAGTTCATCAGACCACCTTCTCACTGATGCTGATAAGACACCTTTCTTCACAAAGCTCCAAGGGTTGCTTATCTCAAATCTCTCGAATGGCAGCATACTCACGAGCAGTTCTTTCTTCTATATTATCACTTATATTTCATTTAAATTTCACTCTCAGCTTTCCCATTTTTTGTTTCTTTGGTACACTTTCATCAGTTCTCTCAAGTATCCATGTTTGTAACTGTATCATGGTTTTATCACTGAGAGACAAGACACAACACGGCTGTAAACTCTGCTGTCTGGGTGTGTCCCGAGCATCAGATGCCCACACGCTGAAAGCAGCATGAAGGTCACTGCATAGAAGGTCCATCTGGTATTTATATTTTAACTATTGCACTAAATAAAGTAAAGCACCAGTGAAGCCTGTGCCTTATGCAATTATCACAATATATGCTTATAAGTAAAAGTTGACCTGTATTGTCAAGGAAGTGGTGTGAATTAACAAAAACACGGCATCTTAGTTCATTAGATCAGCTATAACAAAAATACTACAGAGTAAGTGGTTTAAACAACAAACATTTGTTTCTCACAAATCTGGAGGCAGAAAAGTCCAAATTCTAGGCACTGATGGATTCAGTGTCTGCTGTGGACCTGTTTCCAGGTTCACAAATAACTCTTCCCACACAATGTCCTCACATGGTAGAAAGACAGACAGCTAGCTCTCTGGCCTCTTCTTAGGACGGCACTAATCTCATTCATGAAGGCTTCACTTTCACGACCTAATAGTGTCCGAAAGGCCCCACCTCCAAAAATCATCATATTGAAAATAAGTTTCAAACTATCAATTTGGAAGAGACACAAATATTTAAGACACTGCTCGTGTTAACAAAAATGTGTGCATGTATATTAGAACCCTGATAAAAGTGAGGATTGTCTATGTGTAATGATCAAATGACTGAACAATTCTACTTCTGTGTGTTTACCCAAGGTTTGGAAACATACATCCACACAAATGTGTATACATGAATCATCATAGCAGTGCTCATAAGAGTCAAAAACTAGTAGTAAACAAAATGTCCATTAACTACTGAATAGATAGGTAAATTGTTGTATATATATATATTCTGCAATAGTACTCAGTGATAAAAAGTAACAAAATATTACTATATATAACAACATGGATGAATTAAAAAACAAGCATGTGTGTAGAAGAATGTGGATAGAGCATGAGATTCTTGATCTCAGGACCATGAGTTCAACCCCATTACTGAGCAAAGAGTTTACTTAAAAAAAAAAAAAAGTAGAAGAAGAAGAAGTACAATACAAGCATTTCTCTTTAAGAACATATTTTAAATCCTAGCACAGCTACTGAAAGAGAAAAAAATCAAAGCGGTATAGTAAATAAGCTAAAGATGGAGATAAAATGAAAACCTAAAATTATTTGATTAATCCAAAAGGAAGCAGGGAAAAGAGGGTGAAGGAAGGAAGAACAAACATACGGAACAAACAAAAAATATTTAAGTAGATTAAGGATTTAAACTCTGCCATATTGATAGTTAAACACAAATAGTCTAAAGGTGTCAATTAAAAAACAGATATTCTCAGAATAGGTAAGAAAACACTACCCAACAACATATTTTCCAAAAGAAATCTTTTTCACATACAAAAGGACACAAAAGGGAGAATACACCGAAAAACGTATCATGTAAACACAAACTGTCAAAGTTGAAGTGTCCATTTTATAATATCAAATGATGTAGACTTCAGAACACAGTCTTACCATGAGTAATGAAGGACATTTCACAATGTTAAAGGAGTAATTCATCAAGACAGTCCAACTGTCCTAAACGTGTATCAATCTAATAACAACTTTAAAATACATGAAATAATCACCGACAGAACCTTAAAAAGCAATCTATAACCATAAAGACTTTAATATATCTTTCTTATTAATTAATAAAAGACCTCAAAATAAGAAATGAAATATAAGACTAAAACAATATCATTCACCAGCTTTAATAGATATTTATTGAATGCTTGACCCAACACCTGCAAATATACAGAATTTTCACATGTACAAGGAAAATTCACTAAGAGAGACCAGATGGGCCATAAAACAGGTCTCCATGACTGTAAGAGGATTGAAATTCGAGAATATCCTCTAGCCTCATCAATTTTAAATTAGAAGTCAGTAACAGAAGGTTATTTGAAAAAAATCCCCAAATATGCATATAATGTTAACTGACTTTCAACAATGCCTCCAAAACATTTCAATTGGGAAAGAAAATCCTTTTCAGCAAATAATGCTGGAATAATTATACTTTCACGTCTAAAAGAAATGAACCCTAATCTCTACCTCACAGGATATCCAGAAGTTAATTTGAAAGGTACTGCCTACATTTGTAGAGCTAAATTTAAACATATTGAAGGAGACATAGAAGCATATCTTTGTGACCAATGGAATAGGCAAGTGTTTAGTAGAAAAAAACAAACATTTAAATATGTGATCAACTGTACTTCATAAAAATTCAAAACTTTTGTTTTCCAAAAAGTGCCATTAAAGAAAAGAATAAGAAAGGAACAGAATGAAAGAAAAGGGATTTGCAAAATGTATTTCTGACAAAGGAATGGTATCCAAATTATGTAAGTTCAAAGATCTGTAATACTTCAAAAGAAAAACCAATAAACACCCAAAAAAGGAGATATCAAAATCCTTGAAAAGAAAATCCTACAAGAGACGATATATAAATGGCAAATGAACCCACGGAAAACTTAACATCATTAAAAATGCAAATTAATGGGGCGATTGAGTGACTCAGTTAGTCAAGTGTCTGACTCTTGGTTTCAGCGCAGGTCACAAACTCATGGTTTGTGAGTTTTAGACCCACACGGGGCTCTTTGCAGACTGCAGGCAGCCTACTTGGGATTCTCTCTCTCCCTTTCTGCCCCTTTCCCTCCTCAAGCTGTCTCTCTCAAAAATACATAAACTTTAAAAAATCCAAATTAATGCTCCAATGACACACCTTTATATTTTCAGTATAACAACCAAAACTTAAACAATGATAACACCAACTCAAAGCTAGTAACATTGGGATATTCATGTCTGTTTCCTAAGTTTTTATTTAAATTCCTGTTAGTTAATATACAGTGTACTATTAGTTTCAGGTGTACAGTATAGTGATTCAGCACTTCCATACAACATGTAGCACTCATTGATGAAGTTTTGGGGTGATGGGTTCATGGGGTCTAGAGCCAATGGCCAAGAAAGAATTCTTGAAGATGCTTTGGTACAAAAAGTTGATTTTAGTAAAGCATGGGGACAGGACCCCTGGGCAGCAAGAGCTGCACTATAAGTGTGGGGGTGACCATTTTATGGAGTCTGGGGAGAGAGTCAAGAGGGAGTTTCCAAAAGAGACTTTCACATGCTAAAGAATTACTAGAGGCCTAGCTATTGTCAAGCTAATGTTGTTTTTCCCTCTGGCAAAACAGTAACATTAAGACAGTAGGGAGTTCCTGGACTTTAAGGCTATGATGGGATTGCTTTTTTCTGATAAACTGGTAGAGACTCTTAGTTTGACTGTGTTTTTAGTTCTTTCCCAGTTTTGGGTAGCCACAAGTGTCCAAAGACTATCATACATGTCCCAACTTGAGGGGCATGGGGTATGCTACATTGTGCTTTACCCTTCAACCTGCCTCATGCTCCCTCATCAAGAGGTCATAGAAGGGAGAAAGACTAGGCATTTAAAAGCTATGTGACAGAAGCCCATCTGTGGAGTGATGCAAGTGTAATGCCCAAGATTTCAATATCACCCTAAAACCAGAAACCGCCAGGGAGACCGAGGCATGCATGCAAAAGCAAAGGGCTTTATTACGGGTTTAGGCTCGCTGGGGCCTAAACTTGGGCTCACAGACTTTACTGGCGTGGTGGATCCATGCTGAGAGCCCCGAACAAAGGTGGGGCAGGGCTTTTATGAGTTTGGGAAGGGGGAGTTACAGGAAATTGTGACATAGGTACAGTGATCCAATTATTATTATCCAATTACAACATTTAGAGTGTTAACCAATCACAGAGTAGACCCAGGACCCAGGACCCTCACCTAGGGTGTAACTAGCCTTAGGCAATAACTGATTACCTATAGCTTCTACTTCTAGGCCCTCCCGCCCTTAGGAATGTTAAGGGTATTACAAGGGTGGTCTCTCCTGCCTTGGGCAATATGTAACCGCCTAATAGTTCTGGAGAGACTGACCTTTAGACCTAGTTTAGAGGGGAAACTTAAAGCCTGTCAGGGCGTCTGCTAGGTTCAGACTCAGGTTCTTACACAAGCAGCCCAGGTCATCCTACAGAGAGGGATCTTGGAGGATAAACACTCAACTCTCCTTTTCTCCAATCTTCTGCAGGCTCTCCTTGGCTGACCCTCAGGCAGAAACCAAGGAAATCTGTTGATGTAGTGCACTATTTGCAAACTGTAGCATGTGTTATGCCCAGATTTAATATCGTCCCCCAAAACCAGAAACCGCCAGGGAGACCAAGTCACGCATGCAATAGCAAAGGGCTTTATTACAAGTTTAGGC
>NC_043715.1:23935536-23994598 GCF_006229205.1 Suricata suricatta
CTATTTTTAGAAACAGAAACTGGATTGTTGTTACCAAACAATCCAGTAATCCCACTACTGGGTTTTTACCCCAATAAAATAAAAACACCAATTTGAAAAGATATATGTACCCCGATACTTATGGCAGCAACATTATTTATAAGACCCAAAATTGGGAAACATCTCAAGTGTCCACTGATAGGTGAGTGGATAAAGATGTGGTGTGTGTGTGTGTGTGTGTGTGTATGTGTGTGTGTACATACATATACATATTTACACATAATGGAATATTACTCAGCTGTAAAAAAAGAATGAGATCTTGACATTTACAACAATTCAGATGGACTTAGAAGATACTATGCTAAATGAAATAAGTCAGACAGAGAAAAATACCATATGATTTCACTTATATGGGGAATCTACACAACAAAACAAATGAACAAACAAAAAGTGGAAACAGATCCATAAATACATAGAACTGATAGTTGTCAGAGGGTGGGGAGGTGGAGGAATGGAAAAAAATGAGTGAAGGGGAATGGGAGGCACAGGTTTCCAGTTATGGAATGAATGAGTCACAAGGATAGATGGTATAACGTAGGGAATATAGTCAATGGTGTTGTAATAGTGTTGTACGGTGACAGATGGTAACTATACTTGTGAGCATAACAACTCTGTTGTTGAATCCTTGTTACACATGTGAAACTAATATAACATTTTATGTTAACTATACATCAAAAAACAATGTTTAACAAAAGTCCAATACCTAAAACTAATATAAAATAGAGTATATCAACTATACATCAATAAAAAATAGTAACAATGATTTTCAAAATGGAAGGATTTTATAGGCAGAAGGAGACAGGGATAAGGAAGTTGTAAACCAAAGAAAGGATATTTCAGGCAAGATCACCTTCCTTTGGGGGAAGGGTGAAGTCTATCAAGTAGAATGCCTCACTAGTGTTGATGAGGAAATTCCAGACTGAGTGGCTTAAAATTCTACTGCTGGGAGAGAAAGAAACTACAATTAGGTACTATATACTGCTTTGCTGGCCTGGGGTTAGCACAAATGACTCCATTTGGGGCCTCTTGGGGTTTTTTTGTTGTTGTTGTTTTTTCTAGTTTTTTGTTTTTTTTTTTAACACTAGGTTCAAAGCAGAAAGTCAAGTAATCCTTCTGTTACTCCTTTCAAGACTACTTTTCCTTTTTTTTAGTTTCTTTCTTCCCTTCTTCCCTTTCTCTTCCCTCCTCTTCCTTCTTTTCTTTTTCTTTTTTTCCCCCTTGCTTCCTTTCTTCCTATCTATCTACCTACTGATCTATCCATGTGTATCTATCCATGTTATCTCTCTCTTTTTTATTATATGCTTCCCTCGAATATAAACAAGCTGCAGTCCGAGAACTGAGTAGGGATACGTATTTTCAATGCATTGTCCGACACTTTTTAAAACCCTGACATATACATACATAAGTGTGGGAAACAAACTAAAATTGCACATGTATCTTTTCACTTCAGCCTATCAACAACTCTATAACAGAGGTCTTATAATTGTTTCTATGTAGCAGGTGATAAAATTAAGGGTTGGACAAGCCATGTTCCTTGTGCAGAGTCACAAAGCATAGAAAAAGAGAAGGTGGGATTCAGCTCAGTTCTAATCTTGCCCAAACACTGCTGTTATGGCGAATGATCCACAGGCTTGTCATAAAATCATCTATGGAACCGTTAGAATTAAGTCAACATTTCTTTTTCCATCAAGTCCAAGGAAATTCAGTTATAATGGAGGCATTTACCACAGTTACATTTTCATCATAACTAACACAAGCTAATATTCTGTATAAAATTACTACCATGAATTAACTTTATGTCTGCAGAAAATGGGATTGTATGTAATTACTGATTTCCATTCACAATAAAATAAGCAAATTATCTTCACCAACATAAATGTACCATAAATTGTTTTGAGGCATAATGAAGAAATGAATTTCTGAAAGAAATATGGACCAAATCTGCCAAATTATTGTAAATGATAGCCCCTTTAAAATTAGGGCATGTAATTGCAATTGGAAAATGTTATCCTCTTAACGGTTACATTATTATTTGAATAGACCGATAATCCTCTTTGCTGATGTTCCATTTCTGGAGTATTGACAAATTTTACACATTTTTAATATCAAAACACCATCAAATTTATATATAGCATGATTTACTGTTTTCAAGATCAGGTTTGTCATAATGAAGTGTCATCCATGAGCACAACATAATGACACTGTAATTGAGAGAAGATGTTTTGGCAAATAAAAAAGAATGTTATTTTTCTTTGGATATTTCTGAGTTTGTTGACAATTTCCAGCTGAGTATACTTTCAATTTAAAAGATTGTTCTAACATATGGCCACTTGCATTTAATCTTAATGAGTGAAAATAACCTTTACTACATGACATTTTAAATCAAATAGAATAATCAGCCTAATTTCAGCATAGTATTTTATAACAATTATCTATTACATTTTGCATAAGAATTCAACATCTGCATCACAAAATGTCACAGATAATAAAGGTGGTGATCATTTTATTGTAAAACTCTCATGTTATCTAATAGTTAGAAAGAACCATCTATGTTATAAAGCCAATTCTAGTTAACTAATAGCACTCAATTAAAATGTTTTCAAAGCAAACTTTCATTGAACTCATAGTAACTATGATTGGAAGGATTTTCCATTCAATGAATTAACCAGTAAGTGACCCCTTTTCTACATCGCATGGTCATTTAATTAAGAGACATGTATGTTAACCTTGTCATTTTGCTAGTATTTCCCCAGTATTCATTTCTATGACGGCTCCTTCTCTTTAAAAAATTGATATATCATCATATTTATCTATCTATCTATCTATCTATCTATCTATCTACCTACTATCTGGCAGATACTATGTTAAGCACTGTGTGACACTCAATTTAAGAAAATTCCTCTATAGGCAGTGTTTTTAAAAAGTACACATATGAGAATATTTTGAATATTTTCATAAATTTAACATGCATCAATACATATATATTTATAAAGCATGACCATCCTGATAAAAGTCAAAACATAATTCCAAGTGACTGCCCTTAAACTTAACAATTGGGGACAATAAAACAAAAGCATGATTCTCTCAAAATAGTAAATATACAGACCATTGGAAAAAATTTAAAAAAATTTTAATGTTTACTTATTTGTGAGAGAGAGAGTACACAAGCTGGAAAGGGGCAGAGAGAGAGGAAGACACAGAAATGAAGCAAGATACAGGCTCTGAGCTGTCAGCAGAGAGCCTGATGCAGGGTTCAAACCCATGACACCTAAGATCATGACCTGAGCCCAAGTTAGATGCTTAAGCAGCTGAGCCACCCAGGACCCGTGCAAAATATTTTTAATAGTAATTTCATGACAATAAAATTAAAACAAATATATTTATAGAGATCAATTTCATTTTGTAAAGGCAAAAGAATCCTGGATAAATTATTTGTGTATTTTCATTTTAAAATCTGGATACCGATACCAAGATGAGGTTTCTCTTGTGAATTGTGATAATAATTACTAAATAAATTTTGTTTTTCACGATAATTTCTCTCTTTGGGGAGAAGAGCTGGATTAATGACTAAATTTTATTTTCCAAATTTCTATTTTCCCTGAAATTCCCCATCCCCATAAAGAGACATTTCAAAGCTTAGGAAAAGTTTACTAATGAAAAATTTATTTTTAGTCACTTATTTCTCATCTTCATCCTTTAAAATCTTTCAAAACTCCTGCAAGGAGACAAAATCATGAGAAATAACACTTAGCCGTAGGAGAACTAGATAAAAACAAATTATTTGAACTTAATTTTATCGATCTGTAGAACTGGGTCAGAAATTCCTCAGTGGAACATCTGGAGGATTGGTTGGCAGAACAGATCGTAACCAACTGATATACCAGGGGTCATTTCTCTAAGAAGGTCTCCAAGGCCAAGACTCATAATTCAGATTTAGTTTTGTGGAAGCAAACAATAGAAGATCACAGGGCAAAGCGTCAAGTTCTAGCTCTATGACAGCCTAAAACAGACTTCATTCAGAATATTTTTTAGGAGTTTGTGTCATGATGAGTTAGTTTCCTGTTGTCTGGCCTTGCCTATTTGCTGAAAGTCCCTATAGCAAACACTTAGATGAAAACAGAAGAAAGGGACAAACCATGGTGTACTGACTATAACAACTAATTTTATGGCTTGATAAAAGTAATTTATTTTATGTATAACAACGGAGCAATTATGTGTGTTAGATCCTGTGCTGCACACCAGGGATAAAACTGGCAAACGAACTCGATGTTTCCTGGACCTCTTTGTTTCTGAATATTGGTTGCCACCTTCGTCTCGGAAAGAGATTTGGAATAAGTAAATTTCACAGATGTAACATGCCTTCATTTCAACCAGCTAAAGTTTACAAGTCTGTGAGCCAGATGAGTGGGCTTCTAAAGACACCATAAATATGAATACCACACTTTTAAAGCTCACTGGGAACTACATTTAATAAGTGCTTTGTAACAATTTCACTACGGGGTCCCATCTTAGACTGTCTTGATCGAAGACTTGGATAAAGTTATGGAAACCACATATATGTGGATTTTAAATCAACAACAGAGGCAAGATCCAAAATAATCTCAGTAAGCTATAAGAAGAATGAAAAGCAGCAGGAATACATTTGACAGATGAATATTTAATATTCTTCCTCCTCATTGTACACAAACATCATATGGAAACTCTGCTTTACAACATTGCTTTGTATGAAGTCTGGAAGTTCCCCTTAAGTCTCCCCTGACTGTGGAGGCGCTAAAAAAACAAGACAGAACATTTAGAGACCACTGTGCCTGGCATCTTCCTCACTCTACAATTCACTCAGTTTCATGGTATGAAAGATGGTGATGGACTTGATTCTAAATCTTGGCTCCATGATTGACTACTTTGGTGCCCTTAATTGAATTAAGTTCTCTAATTTCCCAACTAGAATAATAAAGAATTAAAATATCTAATCCTTAGCATTTTCTTCAGAATTGAAGATAAGGAGCTTACTTCTGCTGGTAACACATATACATATTCCCATTTATTAGGTATCTCACATTGCCTAAATGCAACTTCATTTATCTTACTATGTTAGTAGAAACATAATCAACAAGAAAAGGAGTAAAAGTTCCCAAGGTCCTATAGCTAGGAAAGCCAGAATTAGCACCTAAATGTGTCATCCAAAGTTACACTCAATTTAGAAATAAGTAAAAAATCTTTGTTCATTCTGAAGATGGCAAGTATGGGAGAATCTTCTTTTTTTAATGCCTCTGTAAAGTGACAGTTCTTCAAATACTTGTCTTATTCTCGGTGCTTCTTTGTAAGTGCTAATAATTCTACTTTCTAAAGCAACAATCTTGGCCTACTCAAAAGATTGTGTTTGTTTGTTTGATTTTTAACAATTAGAGCTGTCTACGATAATTCTACGGACTTCTTAATAATGGGAGAAGTTTCCCATCATTGGCAGATTTCAAGGAACAGACTTTTATAATTTCTTTCACATAAGGAAAAAAAAAAGGCTATTTCCTTTGAAAACATACCAGTGTCTTTTTGATGGATGACATTGAAGAGCTGCAAAGAAACCTTTCTGTTATATTTTTTCTTTGCAAATTGAAACTGTACTGTTGTGTTGTTGCCCCCACAGCCCTATGTCAGAAATCTCCGAAAATAGAGCAACTGAATGTAGCAAGACTCTGTGCGTGTGCATACACATGCAAACACAATGAAAGGAAATATGAGAAATGATAAAGATTTCATGTCAGAAACTAACATGGAGATAGATTAATTTACCATTAGCAAAGTGTGATGGCAGAAAGAACAGGCAGCAGGAATTAATGGGATCTTCTAAGAGAAGTGGGCGAAGGAATAAAGATTTGAATACTCACTATATGCCAGAGACAGTATGCTAAGGACTTTACTTACATTTTCTTTTTTTTTTTAATTTTTTTCTTTGTTTCTGAGAGAGAAAGAGAGAGAGATTGAGATTGAGTGATTGATTGAGAGAGTGAGTGACTGAGCAGTGGAGGAGCACGGAGAAAGGAGATACAGAATCCGAAGCAGGATTCAGGCTCTGAGCTGAACCCACGGACCATGAGATCATGACCTGAGACAAAGTCGGGCACTTAACCGACTGAGCCACCTAGGCGACCCTTATACTTAACGTTTTCTAGAAAGCTTTGGAGGTATGTGTTACATTCTTAAACAACAACAACAACAAAAACAACAACAGACTTTAGAATGTTTAAGTAATAGGCTTAATTGAAAGCTAAGGAAGCAGAGCTGTGATTCAGACCTAATTATCTTTGACTTCAAAACACAGGCTAGTTCTCCGGGATCATGCCTATCCCATCACCTGGTTTCAACACTTTGCCACCAGAGAGCATAGATTTGTAATTTGTTGTTTTCTGCCTCTCAGCTGTTTCCTTTCAACTCTGTTCTTTAATCTCACATTTGACGGGAAGATCTCTTTGGATTTGGAAACCAGCTTGAGCTTCATCATGTTTCTTTTTATTGTACCCTTTTTATTCATTCACGTGAACTTGGAAAGTGGCCAATATATGGTTTAAATTCCTGTTGTAATCTTTGCAGATGATTTATTCCCAGTTAGCCGAAACTAAGGTATCAGGGAAGTATAATCCTTTGCTTTGTAAAACAAGGACAAGTCTGCAGATTCTTTGGAGATTCTGATGACTTACAGATGATTTTATAATGAATAAATAAGTATTCACCATGATCCACATAAACAATATGCTTCTTGCCCCCATGCAAAAGAAAAAGCCAGTGGCATGTTATGTTGGGACAAACAGAGGGACATTGAGGAGAGAAAAATAACACATCTACAACCAGAATAGTGAATGTTCAGTATTACGTAAGAATCTGGAAGGGATAAGTACTTTTCCCCCTTCTCCGAAAAGTTACTAAGTGAGAAATGTTTGCCAATCTGAATATTTTTTCCTATGCTTTTTGGTGATTATAAAGCAAACACATCTGACTTTAAGGTCAGGCTTAATTTTTTTGTATCTCCTCTCAGCTAACAATGCACTTGTGATACAAAGAAGGTTGTATTCCTAGAAGGAGTTAAGTATGGTCTCTAGAGAAACAAAGCTGTTTCTGAAATTTACCTGCAATGCAACGTAGCTCTAAACTAGAAGGTAAGTGCCTGCACTTTGCTATTTATTTAATTATAACATAAATGCAATACACTCTAGAAAAGCAGTAAGTACACATGGGAGTAAAAGGGAAGCACTTCTATTTTGTATAAAATCAGAAAGTTGATACTTTGTTAATTTAAAGAAATATAATAGTCCTTTTGTCACTTGCTTTTAAGATGTCAGTAAATTTCATTTTGGTACACGGCCTAATTTCACTAAAATATCTTTCTCAGCATTTTTGTTGAAATTCGAATATGGTGAATAAAAGCAGCATTACAAAAATGACGATCGTTTAGTGTGCTCAAAATGTAAGATGTTAAAATCTTTGTCAGACTCTCATTATCAAACACAAATTATAGACTTGTAGTTTAGTAGACTTGGCTAAGATGAAGGGATGAGTGTACATATAACTGTCCTCTTCCCTCCAATAAATTATTATATAAGGATAATGGAAATATGTCACTCGGGTATTTGTCCACACTATTCAAACCTGATGATGCAGTTCTCTCATTTAAATATTCACAACAATTAGAAAATACAAATTTGGTCACGAATGTGTATTCTCCTCTGTTCACCACCTCCCAGGACATTTATCCTGACCTCTTTGTGGTCCTGAAACTTGACGAGGCTTCAGAAAGTAACAGAAAGGACAAGCTCAGCCTCCTCCAAACCTAAAGATAAGAATCAGACATTGTTGGGACAACTACACACTAGAACCAATGAATGCTGAGGAAATGGATATTGAGAATTCATCAGTGCTACATAATAATCAGAGTCTAAGAAGGATTTTCACACCTCAGTTCTTTTGTTACTGAATCAGGGTAATTTTTTATTTCACAAGAGATACTCAGGCACAGGGGGGCCTAAGATAGTTCTTCCTCTCCCATTACCTCATGCCAATGTGCAAGACTCAGGTTACTCAAACTAGTTACACTACAGCATTATTAAAGGGAAATGTGTGTGTATAGGAATGACTGACTGCCAAAAACACAGACAGTGAAGAAGGTATGGGTCCTAGGAAGAGAGGGTGGAGGGTGGGGAGGTGGGGAAGAGAGTAAGGGTCCAGGTGGTGATCTAGGAACACACTGAGAAGAGTCATGAGGGGATAAAGAAGAGGTTTTGTTGTTACACCTTTAAAGGATTTTGAATTTAATGGGGTACTGTCAAAGCCTAATACTGCTAAAGTTCATGACATTTTATAGAGTGTTAGTCTCATGGAGTGCACTTTTTCTATTTTACAAATACTAGTTTTTAAAGCATTTAAAAATTATGTATTTTGAGAGAGACAAGGGACAGCGCGAGCAGGGGAGGGGTAGAGAAAGGGAGAGAGAGAATCCTGAGCAAGCATGCTGCCAATTCAGAGCCCTACACTGGGCATAATCTCACAAACGTTGAGATCCCAACCTGAACTGAGATCAAGGGCCAGATGTTTGACCTAATGAGCCACCCAGGGGCCCCACAGGTATTAGTTTCTAAACTTAATCCTATGCAGGACTCTTAAAAATTCAATTTCACAGATAAGGAAAATGATATTCAGAGTTCTTAAGTGAGATGTTGAATGTCAGATATTTCTAATAAGATGCTAAACTAGGATTCACAGCCAGGCCTAGCTAACTAGGTATGTACCTCTATGTTGCCATGCAGGAACAGAGAATTCTACAAGTCTATATTCAGTAAGAGATAGAGAGATAGACAGAGAAAGACAGAGAGAGATGCTGAGCCTTGGAACGAAGTCCTAGGGAAGCCAGAAGACACGAGGAAGAGCCTTCTGATTCAGAAAGGTCTGAGTGTCACTTGAGGATGTTTTGATTCAAGTTCTCATTTATATCAATGTCTCTCCTTATTGGGACAGAGGACAGGATATATTTGCTACAGTTTCCTTTACTCTACATAGGTAAAAGAAAATGCCTTTATGTCCTCAGCGAAAGGGTGAACCTCTACTCAAGACACATACTTTTTAAGTATGGAAGAAAAATAATAGTAGGTAGCTTTCACCATTTTTCAGATGAGAATACAAACTCAGAATATTTCAGTAACTGTCAAAGGACACAGAACTAGTAAGAAAAGAACAGGAATCTAAACACGGAAATGTCTGATCCCAGAGACCATGCTCTTTGCATGCAACCAGACAAAATGACAAGAACTATAGTTATAAACTGGAGCAAATGTTATAGAACATTTGTAAAGATCTCTGTCACCTCCTGTGAAAACTATTTTTTCTGAAGTTGGCATTCTAACACTCACATCATTATTAAAGAAAAAAATCTAGCTCTTGGCATAATTTCTAACAGAGCTTCCCGGCTGATAGCCTTCAAGGTTGACTACAACAAAAGCTGATGAGAAAAATGATTGAATCTACCAATTTCACCTTTTGAATGAATGAAAACTTGAGAAAGAAGCTCAAAAACATTAAAATATACCCGGGGCGCCTGGGTGGCTCAGTCGGTTAAGAATCTGACTGCAGCTCAGGTCATGATCTCACAGTGCAGGGATTCGAGCCCCATGTCGGGCTCTGTGCTGACAGCTCAGCGCCTGGAGCCTGCTTTGGATTCTGTGTCTCCCTTTCTCTCTCTGCCCCTCCCCTGCTCACACGAGGTGTCTCTCTCAAACATAAACATTTAAAAATATTTTAAAGATACTCTACCCTTTTGAGTGTGAGTAATATGGAAATACTTGAGTATTTTTTCTTTTTTTTATATAAATGCAATATTAAGTGACTTGTGGACAAGAAATAAGATTTTTCTGAAGCAGCTATTAAAGTCTTTTGAAGAAGCACCACTGACCTTTGCAATATCTGTTTCAGATTTGTAAAGCACTTTCATCTTCATTAAAGACACTAAAGTAATTAGTCAGTTTATCTACACATCAACGTTAATGACTACTATCTAATTCCTCATCAGAAATAAGGATGGCACCCAGTGTTCACTCTTGATTTTATTTCCTTAACAATACTTAATAGTAAAAAAATAAAAAACATTCTTCCCCACACACTCAAACACATATACTCACACAGAGCCACAAAAGATGTAGTTTGTGAGTGACAGATTGTAGGATAAAACACCATAATCAGTGAAAATGTATTATTTAGGGAAAGTAAATTCCTTCAGTTTCTGGTGGCTGCTCTAATCATCTGAATAAAATAACAGTATGCAAATGCTTGCTAGAGAGTTTGACAAGGCTGTCACTTTGCCTTATCGGACACACTGCTTTATCACAATGCAGTGGAAAGAAAAGAGGAAATGAGGTGGAAAATATTATTATAGAATTTTTAGGGTACTTCGATAGAAACTAGAGACAGCTGTTAAAACTACTGTATTTAGGAGCAAATATGAGTAATAAACCGTAAAGTGAAATACGTAAGGCAGGAAAATATTTCTGGCAATACATATACCCCAACATAAATTTTGCTTATGTCGAAGGATGTTAAAGAGGAGGCTAAGGATACATGGAGACACTGATCAGCCACTCAGCACTGCTGCGGTGCGTATACAACAGAATGTGTGCGGCTCTTTCTGAAGAGTTGGAGGGCTGTCCTGCGTCCCATGGAAATAACTGTGTCACTTATCTCCTCTCTTGCCCACATTCTCTCCTCTCGTTCCTTCTTTCTTCTCTCCCTCTTTGCCTTGGCTACCAGGAAGCCCAGGGTATAATATACTGAGCAAATGCATCAGCTGTGCCTCCTGGTACAATTATCACTTTTCTATTAATGATATCTTTCTATTTTTCTCTGAATCTCTGCATACCCTTTACAGTGGTATAAAAGTGATTTTACTATAATCAATTTCCAATGCATTACAGAGAAGCACATTGTTAATTCTATATAAACATGAAACATATACAAAAGCTACAGAATTTCAAAGCAAAGTCAAGAGTACACTCAGGCGGTGATCTGATTCTTTTCCTCTTGCTCATCTTATTCTCTTTGCTGATTTTAACACAGAATGAGGGTGGTGCTAATGTTGAGAACGTGTTCTACTGTGTTGGAAATCTCTGCTAACAGTGATTTTGCTTTGTTACTATTTTTCCTGGCTTCTTCAGGGGGAAGACAGAATATATATTTTTAAATGTTTTATTTATTTTTGATACAGAGAGAGACAGAGCATGAGAGGGGGAAGGGCAGAGAGAAGGAGACACAGAACTGAAGCAGGCTCCAGGCTCTGAACTAGCTGTCAGCACAGAGCCTGACGCGGGGCTTGAACCCACGAACGTGAGATCTGACCTGAGCCGAAGTCAGAGGCTTAACCAATTGAGCCACCCAGGCGCCCCCAAACAGAATATTTTTAAATTACAAAAATATTCCTACTGTTTTGCTATGTCTCTAACTCTCGCAACAATATTTTTAGATTTATGTGAAATAAGTATTTAATACCTCAAAGACTTTAGAAATATTTATTGTGGGGGCACCTGGGTGGCTCAATGAGTTAAGCATCAGACTTCAGGTCAGGTCATGATCTCACTGTCTGGTGAGTTCAAGCCAACAGCTAGGAGCCTAGAGCCTGCTCTGGATTCTGTGTCTCCCTCTCTCTCTGCCCCTTCCCTACTCATGCTCTGTCTCTCTCTCTCTCTCAAAAAAAAAAAAATTTATTGTGGTATATAAAATATTCTCATCTGATGTTATTTTTATGTAGGTGGCTGATAATTGAAGTTTTCTTCTATTTATTGTTCTTGTTTTGAATTGTTTTAACTGTTTTTGTTTATTTGTTTGAAATATTTGTTGAGAGATGGTAGTAGAAAATAACCATTTTACTCAAGGGTTTACTAAACCTGAAAAGGATCTGAAGATGGTTGGTAGGAAGAAGTAAAGGCAACAATGCTCACTCTTAAGCAAGTAGAGATGCTTTTTTTAGAGTAGGTTACAGTGCCCAAGAAAACGGTGTCATCGGGATCACTGCAGTGGTTCTAACACACACAAGAAAGGAGGTGAGAAATCAAATCTCACTTGTGTTTTCAAAGACAGAGCTTCTTGGCTAAACAGTTGGTAAATCTTTCTTCCCTCAGAGAAGGCTGAAGGCAGGCAACACACAATACCTTCAACTTGAACTCTGAATAAAACCTGACCCAACAATCTTTCAAGCCTTTCTGGTCAAAATGAGAAGAATGTGCAAAGAAATGGAATTTCAAGATCGGAAACGTGTCCCTCTTGCAAGAGGCAGAGGCTAGAATGCTCCTCTCCAGCAGACTGTCACGTGTTCCTAGAAAACAGCCTGAATTGACCTTCCGCAGGGCACAAATGTGAAGGCAGCGAGCTCCTGTGAAGGCAGCTTTTACTTCTCCCAAGCTCATTTTCTGTTACCTACCACTGCTTACAAGATGTTTGTGTACGGCCTACATAAATATCTTGAGAGTCCTTTTGGTGTGTTTTTATTGTTTATAGGCATACATACATTTCTTCACTAACCGTTTATTAGCAAGCGACTATAAAAGTAACAATTAACTGACCCATTTGTAGGGTGACCATGTACTCTGACATCCAAAACCAGATATGTTGGAAAATAAAATAAAACACTATGAACAATTATACAAAAGTGGCATTCATAAACAGGGACTCCCCACTGGGTTTAACTTTGGTTTGTTGAACCTCCATTTTCATGTGTGACGCAATCGTTATCACTAACACTTGGAGTATAAGGTTCAAATGAAGACAATGTTCAGATTCCAGAGGCAGGATTTTGTCACTCTTTGAGTTGACAGAATACAAAAAGTATGACTGGATATGACTGGACACTGGGCTAGTTCAGGAGGTAGCTCAAGCCATTATCCTAAGGTTTTGCTAGACATTTACAAATAACTTGTTCATTAAAAGATGGAGGATTTCTCCAAACCCATGCTCATAAAATTAATATGGGTATGATCCACCAAGGGATCCTGTTCAAGTACAGATTCTTGCACAGCACTCTTGGGGCAGGGTCTGACATGCTGTATTTGTGACAAGCTCCCAGGCTGCAATGTCCCCACTGGTCTGCACATTGAGTAGCACATCTCTAAATGACTTAAGCCAGTTCACAAATCTTGTTTATCTCTAATTTTGTTATTCAGAATTCATTCCATCACACCACCTTACAAGAAATTACTAAATTCTCCAGGAAAACTCCACATTGATTACATATAGTACACTAAATAACAAAGTATTGGCGGGCGGTGATAGACCAGAGTTTCAGAAGGGCTTCTGTTAACACCTCTGAGTCAACCTCTCAAAACAACAATTTTTTAAATTCCATGCCTTATCTGTGGACTGCTTCAAATCGTACTTCTTCCTGGAAGTAATTTGAGCTTGTTCTTAGTTCTCTGATCCCTTCCTCTCAACCAATGGCGAATTTATTCTTTGTTTCAGAATTGCTCTTCCTTTGTTTGAAGTAGGTAACTTTCATCTACTACCTTCAATCTGAGTTCTGAGGTTTCAGGACCAACTGTGTCCTTATCTCTAGAAAAAAAAAAGGCTCAACAACACAAACCTCTCCTCTTACAACAAGAATTCAGACACCTCATTATTTTGGTCAAACTCTTTAGAATGATAACATTTGTCTTAGATAGCAAGAGGGGAAGAATATAGGGAAACTGGTGGGGTGCATATAGTAGGAGACAAGACCATTTATCAATGTGGGTGTAAGGGGCTGCCAATTAAGGGACACTTCATCAGCAGACAACCCTGACATGTATTATAAAACCATATATTTGTGACACTGTCCCATGGCATACCCTTTCCCTTGTAGAGCTGAAGTCAACCCTAGAATCGATTCAAGTCATAATTTAACTTGAATGTTCTGAAGCATAATCTTGAAAGTATATTCATAACCTTTGTCTGCCTATGACCTTGTTAGCAACAGAGTATTGAAGAAATGAATTCATGTGAAGTCATCTTCATACACACGCGCACACACACACACACACACACACACACACACACACATTGCCATTCATACGTATTAAAAGTCTCCAATCAACAAGAGGGCACTATCCCTTTCCTAGAAAAAGTCATTACGTTTGACATTATGTGACCCACTTACTCATGCACCCTTAAAGAATCCTGTAGCCATATGCTTCTTAGAAAAGGGAAACACACAAATATACAAACTCACATAGAAATTCTTATGTATAGTACACAGAGTTAGTGCCAGGAAATTTATTAACCTCCTTATTCATGAAATATTTAATCAGTTATAAAAATAACAAATATTTTCATTCCAGATAACTCAAAATAGAACCATGATAAAATGAAAGATGAAAGAATCAGGTAAAGAGATTTAAAGATTTGTTCCTCCTTTATTGCAGTTCTGGTTTACTATCAGAACTGCAATAGATTATCAGTCTAGATTGCCCTTCAAACATCATTTATTATCAGAATGCTGGACTCCCCCAAATGTACCTCGTTCTGCACACTTTTCACAACATACTACCTATTACCTGTTTTTCTTAGCTTAGGTACATTCACGAAATCTTGTGATGACTGAGAAATCTTCTCCCATTCACTTTGTTTTCTGGTCATCCTTGATCAACTGCCAAGACTCACAAGTGTATATAGATTTCCATCATTAACATGTTCCTGTCTTTGCTTAAACATGCTTTTAGTCTACCTTTGCAAAACCCATTCTAATAAAAATGAAGAAGAGATCATAGCAATTAATATTTCCCCACTGATCACTATTTTGCTTTGGTAAAACACGATCATTTCTGATCCAGGAACAGAAAATTAAAAAAAAAGATTAAATGAATAAAATTCAGTCATTCATTATGTAAGAGTAAGCAAATTAACAATAATTAATCTTTTCCCCTATGAAAATGGAAACTTACCTGTACATTTTCTACTTGATTTAACTGATTAAGTAAAATGGAGGCAAAAAGATAACATTCAGTGCATGCCTTACTAAGTGGCAAGAATGGTGAAATATTCCTTTGTCTAGTACTTTTGCTATGTTAATTATTATGATTATAGATTAGAAGACATTTTCCAATAATAGCTTCCACTTACTGAAGACCTCCCGTATGGCCACAAACTGGGGACTTCATATGAATCTTTTAAAAACACTCTTAGCTGGGTTTTATTATTCCCACTTAAAGGATGATGGACCTTAAGCTCAGAGAGGTTAAATACCTTCTCCAAATTTAACAGCTTTCTAGTGCCAGACTTTAGAGTCAGATAGATTGCTCCTAAACTGAATTAAAATTTCATGTTCTGTCCATAACATTTGTATTTTCTTGGGAAATACATGCCATGAATACACCTAGCTCTTTAATGTTGTATATATAGGCATGTACATGAATATTTTTTGAAATCAGACAATTCAGAGAAAAATTCACTTCCCCAAAACATTTTTCCTACCTTAGGCATAGATCTATTCAAAATTTACTCAAATTGTTGTTTCTCCTTCCCAATTATTCTTTATGTTAAGCCATCTGTTCCATAATTACAGGTATCATTAATCTCATCATTTTGAATTGATAATTATATTTATCACCATTATCTCTATCTTTACTTCTGTAATAATTTGAGCCACGTCTTAGTAGCACTTTCAACTTCTTCCTATTGCTATACTTCTGAGACATAATGTTCTAGTGTTGCATATTAACAACTACAAAAATTATCGAAACATGACATACAATAGATCACAAGGCTTCGTGAGCCCTGAGGCTTATATGACCTTACAGAGCACCCCTAGGGGTAAAATCAAGCTGACTTTAGAGAGTAACCTGGTTCAAGTCTATGTGCTTTAAGTCCACATACAGAGCTATTTCCAGATACAGCATGGTCACTGCTATCAGTCCCTGTGCATCTGACCTACATGTGCATGTGATTTGTGATAGGCATATTATTTTTTCTTCCTTTTCTCTCCTGTCTCCTCTCTTTTCTTCATTGTTTTTTAAAAGCAATATTTCATTGTCTATATTGGTGATTTCCAAACTTTTTTCACTAGGGACTCATCACTAAAATACATAAGCATGTATCACCGATGTATATATTTATTTGTAAATCATGCATAAGGACATCCCCACTAATATATCTATATATTATAAAACATACAGATGTTTTAAAAGATAGTGATTTTAAAAGATGATAAACATACTAAAACATATTCTAATATTTTCTTTCTACAACCTAATAGATTCTATTTCTCACCTCACTTTGGCTTAGAAGATAATGTTTAATCTCTCAACTTTAGCTTTCAAGGTCTACTGTGAAGTACATGTTACCAAGAAGTTGCCCCAGTCCTACCTCCTATCCATCTTTTGTCTTTCCAGGTAAACATGCTTTCCTGTGCATGGATTTGACATGGGTCAGGAGGTGAGAGAATACTCACTCTGGAACCCTAAGCATCAAAACACTTAAATAACAGGACATTTGGCAAAGATCCCTTAGAACATTTTCAGCTATAAATATGTTTTCCATGGTTTGATCACATAGGCAGGACCTAAAGAGGTATGTGTTGTAAATAAAGGGTGTAATTGTGTTTTCTCTCTTCTGCAAACAACCCAGAACAATTCTTACATTCTGTGATACCCATACAAGTGAAAAAAATATTCCAGAAGGCAGTAAATGACATCAATGAGCAATTTTTAGCAAAGCAACTTCTTTATACTTAAAAAATTTTTTTTTATTTACATTTATTTATTATTGACAGACAGAGAGAGAGACGAGAGAGGGGAAGAGAGAGAGAGGGAGACACAGAATCTGAAGCAGGCTCCAGGTTCTGAGCTGTCAGCACAGAGCCTGATGCGGGGCCCAAACTGTGAGATCATGACCTGAGTTAAAGCCAGAAGCTCAAACGACTAAGTCACCCAGGCGCCCCTTATACCTTTTTATTAACCCGATGAAAAAATGTTATTAATGAACTATCAGAATGTTACAAGTGAGTATCTTATTTCATATTCTTTGAAATAAAAAATTATTCATGTGCACTAGCTTTCTATAAATGTCATAAAAATTAGGTGAAATTTTATCCATACGTGTCTTAAGTACTCTTACTTTCTACATAAAGGAACATGAGTCTGAAAATGGAATAAACTTTAAGAACAAGGTACTTCAAAAAAAGATCTTCCTTTGTGGTAAGTGCCAACAAAGAACACATTTTACATTAATTGGTTGTCTCAGTCCAGACCATCTGTCTCCCCAAATCTAATGAATGCTGGCATTCGTATTGGTATGTACTCAATAGCTCAAATTGGGTCTGAAATAAACCCTGCTCAAAGTCTTGTTATAGAATCAGCTTGTGAGTTGTGGAACAAACGTTAAGATTCCTCTCATCCACGTCTCTCCCTGTGAAAAGTTTAATTTCAGTTGCATAGACCTTGAGCAGGGGCTCCACATAGATGCATTTTACATTTGTATTTTTGTATCATGCATTGTTCTCTCTCTATACGACTCATGCATGTGTATGTGATCCTATATAACATGCCTGCCTAACATTCTACATATCAGATTAAAATACAACTGTGACTTCATATTGAGCAATCACCACTAGCTCCATTTTATAGATCAGGAAATTGAGGCTTAGAGGCAGTCCATGATTTTACCCATGATTACTATTTCTGTGATATTCTTACCTTTCACGTTATTGCATCTGCCACGTGGGTCATCTCATATAGGCCAAATTTTTCCTATCCTGGATCTGTATAATTTATAATTTAAGGGGGACAAGAACGTTGCTCCATGTTCCTTCAAGGCATTTGAGTCATTTTAAGTGTCTTATTACCAGGAAAATCTTCCCATCTGTCTCAGCCCAGCTAACGTCCCTGGTCCCTCTATATACTCTTAGAGACAGACACTTATTTTCTTTTAAAAATAAATGTAGTTAAAATGATACATATACAAGCATATTCCCCCAAGAGAAAGAAAATTGCAGAAACACAGAGATTTTTGCCTACTTTGTTGGTCAAATTCAGTCATGATATTCATATTTCATATTTGTATTAACTGTTCATGAATGAACATTTAATTATCACATGCTATGCTAGCAGCAAAATCCTATAGTCATAGACTGAGAAATATGAAGCTTCCTCTCACTTAGCAGTCCTTTCCATGCCACATGCAAAGTAGAAATTGTGAAAGTAACTAACTGCAACCAACATTGTTGCACATTGTAGAACTAGTGAGGAGCCTTTGCAGGTAGATAGGTTTGGGATTACTACCTCATCCTCACTCCAAGGTTAACACTAACTCTGTACTAACTCTGTAGCTATTATCATCATTATATATATATTATAATATATAATATATCATAATTATGTATATTATATCATTATATATATACACAAGTGTGTATATATGTGTGTGTATATTTAAATATACATATATTAGATATTAAATAATCATATATTAGAAATATCTATTTAAGGATGCCCAGGGGCTTAGTTGGTCATGTGTGCAACTCTTGATCTCAGCTCAGGCAATGATATCAGGGTCATGCATCAAGCCCCAAGTCCCATTTTGGGCTCTGTGATGAAAGTGCATACCCGGTGTGGGATTCTCCCTACCCCTCCCCTGCTTGTGCACACCTTCTCTCTCTCAAAATAAACATTTTAAAAGATACATGTATCTATTTAGATGCTTTAAAATTGTTTAACTCTTTGCAAACAGGCACACATGCACTGATTGTATAACTATTTGATAGATGATAATTAATGACATATAAATATATAAGTAATATGCATGTTATATATAAACATATATACATATGTATATGTGTGTGTGTGTGTGTTTGTGTGTGTGTGTGTGTTTCTTCTCTCCCCCAACAAGATAGCTGATCATGAAGTAGAAGGTAAGCAGAGTCTAGATTATGGATGGCAATCACTGACACAGATGAGCCCAAAATGAGGTTTTGAAGAAACCTCAAAAGTTTTTGACTGTTTTAATCACATTAATAAATAATTACAGCAAAAAAAAATGTGGATTACTTAACGACAGGAAAAATTCCACCCAACACTCCAAAGTCTAAAGGAGAGGATTAGATAGGCTAAGTGTGAAGAGCTGTCCATGGTTTGAGCAAACTACTTCCATCCAGGGGTTATTCAGGTGTTCCAAGTCCTTGCTACCAACATTACCACTATCATCTTGTTCATGAAAAGTAGGGCCAGTAGGGCAGGCAGTGACTGTAAGAAAGAGGCTTCCACCTCCCCCATATGCCAAATGCTGAATTCTATTCTGTGATACTGGAGAAAGAAATAGATGTGGGCTCTATGATTACAGAGTTTATAGTCCCAAGGATTTAATGTAATAAATTACATATTATGTTCTAATCAATGTCTATGAGAAATGCTTTTAAGAATGTTCTGATAGTGCATGATAAGGAACCAGACATAGTTTAAAGGCTCAGCGTATATAAAAGGCAACTAGGATAAATAGGGGTTATGTAGGTGAAAAGTAGAGAGGGATAAAGGGCATTCGAGACTGAGGGAACAGTATGTGCAAAGGTTTTAAGGCTGGAGAAAACACAGCACAAAAGCATGTAAAGCCTCATACATTTTCCAGTCACTTTACATATATTAACTCATCTAATCCTCATACCCACCAGATGAGGTAGGTATTTTTACCCCCAGTATCATGTAAGTACACAGATACTCAGAGTTGAGTAACTTGTCCAAGGCCACACACCTACTAAACTCTTATTTGAACTCAGATTCCCTATTCTGGTTGAAATCAGACTCAAGCTCAATTGAAATACTGAGTCTACTAACAAACAATCATGGGAAACTTCCCTGGAGAGTTTGGCCTACAAATTTGATGAATAGGTACAATTTAAACAATCTAGATATATAAAGTTATTCTGTATTTACAAAGTCCAAAGAGCTACTGTTCACGATTCATTGGTAGAACTAAAATTAAGTGATGGTATGAGAAATCAGCCAGCATCCTACACTTCCCTAGCAAGCAAAGAGCAGCTTTGAAATTATTTAAGAAGGTTGACAGATGCTTTCAAGATTATCCAACCTGTTTTAAGTAGAGAAAAACAGACACCACATTCCATTTATTTCACTTCTACATGTTAGACTCATCCTAAATTTGACTACAAAATATCTACCTTTGAATGTGGAGCTATTTATTTCAAAATGCCATGCTGGCACATACGGTTTATATCAAGTAGCCTTTTCTTCTACACAAAAAGAACAGAGATGAAGTAGGCTAGATTCATAGTGATTATTTTCATGACTTATATATATGTGTGTGTGTGTGTGTGTGTGTGTGTGTGTGTGTGTGTATTTTTTATGTTGTGGTTGACAACTCCTCAGAAGATATCCTATCATAGGAAAAGTTCAGCTACTATGGTTATATGAGTTGTCTAAAGGCTTAAAAATGTAAAGGCAGAAAAAAATACAGGAACATTTACCTTTCAAAATAATAGAATAGTGACTTTCTCAGGTATCCCAAAGAGACAAGTGAGTCTCATTGGATTGACAAGTCCTTTTGAAAATGTCTATGCTGAGCTGTTGTGTTCCTCTTTAAGCCTCAAGAATGTTTCCAAGTCTTCATGAACAAGAAACTAAATATGACAGATTGTATTCTGTGCTGCTACCAACAAACATTTTGTGCTTTTTGCTTCCTTCAAGTCATGCCCAATCATGTATCAGACAGGCTTCCAATCTGGGAAAGCCACACTGAGGCCTGCCTCCATTATCAGAAGCCGGAGTCCCTGAGGAACCGACAGTTGCTGGACACTATGTTCTGAATTGCTCACGTAAGGATCTCACCCTGCTGACACTTATGGAAATACAGTTATGAATATGTGATAAAACATCTGGGTAGACACTTCCAAAAGTCATGGTCATTATACTTTCTAAAGCCTGCAGAGACAGGATGTCAGCAATGATGATTAAAATTCCATTTAAAGCATAAATCCTCATTGGATTTTTCAAATATTTTTAAATTCACACTGTTGTATGGATTACATGTACTAAGGACATTTAAAAAACTCTTCCTACATACAAGTAACAGAGTTTTACATTTTCTACCTTTTATATTTATTCAGGTTAGCTGTCTTTTCCTCCCCATGTGAAATGTTTTAATTCCTCTGTGTTAAGACTCTTTGGACATAAGCAACAGAAACATAATTTGGCTAGCTTAATCTCTTCAAGCAATTGATTGAAAGGACACTGGGGCACTCGTACGATCAAATGTAAAGGTGAAGAACAGGCTATCTGGGAGGAAGAGAATCGTGGCATATTGAAGGATATTAGAGCAAGTACTTGTGTACAAACTCTGTAGCACTAACATTTACTGAATGTCACTCAGCTAAGAATTTAATTCTAGGTATTGTCTTTTTTTGTCCTTTTGCCATTTTATTATTATTATTATTATTATTATTATTATTGCTGTTGTTGTTGTTTTTTACTTTCACTTAGTTAATCCACAGTGGTATATTAGTTTCGGATGTACAAAACAGTGATTCAATGCTTCCACACATCACCCGGTACTCATCATGACTATGCACTCCTTAATCCTCCAGGGAATGGGACTGTTTTAATTTAGGTCATAAAAACTCACCTTGCTTGGGAGGTGGGTGAAAAAGCATTATTAGGGAGATCTCCATCAACACAATATGGAATGTGAGAGTAGATGTTTTCTAAAGGATAAGTGAAGTGCTATTACCCAAAAAAAAAAAAAAAAGTACAAAGGAAGCAAACACCCATAAACATTGTTTGGGCTTTGTTTCCTTGGTTTGATTTGCTTTTTTGTTTGTTTGTCTGTTGTGTTGTTATATCCACATTCGTTTTGTTTTTTAAGTTGCTACAGGAGGCTGTTCAAATGCCCATTAGTTATAAAATGTATATAGTGTATTATATTCACACAGTGGAACGCTGTCCAGCCATGAGAATGCATGTCCCATAACTGCACAAAAATATGGATAGATCTCACAAACATAATGTGGAGCAAAAGCAGCCAGATAAAAGAACATACAGTCTGACTCTAATTATACAAATTATAAAATTAAGTGAAGCTAATTTATAGTGTCAAAGTCAGGAATTTGGTAACTCTGATGAGAGGGGATGAATGACTGGAAGAGATTCTGAAGAGGTGCTGGACATACTGATCATGTTCTGTTTTCTGAATTGAACACTAGTTTCAAAGACTGTGTTTAGTTTGTGAAGATTCATTGAGCTGTAAACTTATGTACACCATTTGGCATGTATATTGCCTGAGACTAAAGGAAAGTTAAGTAATTTTGATTCTATCTTCAAAAAAATTCATACTGTGTAAACTGTGGACTTTTTAACATTAATTTTAATCAAAAATATACTGTATTAAAATATTATTTTTCTTAAAAGCTGAATATTTTGGTGTCCCCTTGAATTTGGTCCCTGAGGCAAGTATCTCACTTTCTCTACCATAGACCAAACCCTGTACTTCACGACAGAGAGAAGGAAAACCAAACCAACAAGGTGACTGACACAAAGTCAGAGGAATAATTTCTTTTCTCCTTAGAAAGCATTTCCTCATCAGCTAGAGATATTTCTCGTCTACTATGCTCCTTTCTACATGGTTATACATAGCAGAATGAGTCTTACAAGCTTCCACACCTTCCACTGCCTAGCCAAGTCATACACTGCATTTCCAAAGGAAAAAAAATTAAACACCCAAAATAAACATCCCAAAATCCAAAACCCTTCTTCCTTAAGACTTTATATCAACTTTAATTCATTGACCAACTATTACATACAGTCACTGTCCTAGTCTTTCTTAATATACATTTTTTTCTAAAGCTTAGAACATGTAACCTTAATTCTTTAATGGTCTTATAAAGGAAATGATAATAATCCCCACTTTAGTAATGAAGGAGCCAGAACAAAAAATTTTGTGTCTCATTGAAAATAACAAGCTAGGAAATGATCAGGCCATAAACCAATATTGTGTATATGTCTAACCTTTTTCCCAGACTCCCTGACTTATAGCTGTACCTAGAGTTTTATACCCATGATTATACTTAGTAGAGTCTTAAAAAGTGGGACTTCTCAAGGATTTCCAAAGTCTGTTTTGTTGAATTCAGGAAAAAAAGGAAATTAAATCTAACAAGGTTACAATTTTATTCCCTGTTATATCTCAATGCCTAAAACAGTGGGTGGCACTCAGTACATGGTCATAAAATAAGTGTTAATTATATTTTTTTAAATTAGAGAAACATTTTACAAAGTTTGGTCCATATCATGGGAAACTCAGTCAAAATGTCAATTTTTAAAAAATGTCATCAGCTCAAGAATATTCAGTTTGAATAAAGTCAAAGGTCAGAATAGCTTAAAAAAAAAAGAAATCTACTATTCAGTTTTTCAAAGAAATTTAATTTTAAAGCCATCAACAATTTCCCCAAGATTAATTATCTTACCCAAGAGAGATAATGATAAAAGTCAATTATCAAAAAAAGTTAGAGTGTATGATTTTCCAATTATTGCCTTATGCGATTTTTTGCCTTTTCTTTAACGATAATTTGTATTTAATGTAATTTGGTTCTTAACACTTTGAAAGTCTATCAAGTACTTTTGTTACTCCTTCTGACTTTGCTTTTGCTTTTGGATTGCCTATTTCTGATTAACGGAAGCTTCAAAGTCTCTTGTTCAGAAGTCAATCAGAATGCAGCTGTTTAATAATGGTACAGTGAATAGTTGACACTTTGCCGAGCTAACATCTTTTCGACAAAATGATTACATCTATTGCACATCAATCACTTGACATAACCAAAATAAAGCCAGCTTAATAGAACAATATCTCATGATAAATACCTTCCCTTGAAACTTCCCATCTTTGCCTCTACACTTATATATTGATAAATGATGTTCCTTCACCTTGATACTCTTTTTCTCTGAGCAGGAAGCCCATTGTCCTATGACAGCTCCTACTGAGTTCACTACATTACCTAGATGTTTAGGGCAGTTTTCAAACAAAGTCTTCTCTGTCTCAGTAGATTGCCAGGGAAATCAATAACCATTAAGACCAAAGTTTAGAAGGGCAGATGCTTGCCCTCATCCTATGGAATGAAGTAACAGGATACCTGTTTCTTTTTCTTCGTCATCTTTATAGCCATCAACAAAATCATGGGTTCCTATCATAATGCTTGCCTTTGTTAGCCAGTTTTATAGGGGCTCAGATGACTGTGAACTCAGTCTAAGCTTCATCTCCAATGTTTTCTTCCTTTAGTGGAATGAGAAAAACAATCATTATCTTTTGAATGCTTTTAGTAACACAATTGAACACAACTGTTGGAAATGGCACAGACGCCATCCTGGAGGCTTTGAAGTGTTCAGGTACTGTACCACTTCTTTGTAAGCTTTTGTTTTCCTCTAAATAGGTTGAAAAAGTCTTTTCTTATATAAATTCTGTATTAGCTCTTGTTGTTTAAAAAAATGTGATTTCTAAATTCTGTGGCTTTAAAGAAGAAGTACTTACTCTTGCTCATGAGTTCCTGGATCATCAGGGTTGATTTGGGCCAGGCTCATGTGTCATCACATGACAGCTGGGGGTTGGCCTATGGAGAATGGCTTCGCTTACATGCCTGTTGATTTGATGGCTACCAGCGAGGGCAGTGGGGTGACTGGGTTACTTATCTCTTATCATCTCACAAGCTAGCTTCAGCTCACTTACATGGCAATGGTTGGGTTCCCAGGAAGGATAAGAAAGCACATTCCAAAACACTGAATCTGACATCTTCTGTTGGCCAGAACAAATCACAAATCTAGCACAGACTCAAGGGACGAGAAGTATGTATAACTTCTTTATAGGAAGAGATTCAAAATCACATTCCATGGGCCATGGGTAAAAAGAAAAGAGAAGAAATTACAGCCAATTTTGTAATATACCTATGGTTAATTCAAGAGCTCCCAAATATTCAAATATATTTGTATGAATTAAAAAAGATTATCATCCACTTTAAAATTTTAACTAAATTACCTAAAAAACAGTCCAGTAAAATTATTTCATGTATACAAACATGTTTGAAACTTCACTGATTGATTTGTTTTAGTCACTGGATAAGCTAGGTGGAAAGCAATATTCATGGATTTGAAAGTTAAACATAATTTCTGTTTTGATGACATCATTTCAAATTCATATAAAATAATTTTAACTGCATTATTAGAAATTCAGAATCTTAAGTTAGCTGTATCTGAGAATAACAGTGACAATATATACATTCTACTTCAAGTAACACCATCCTTGGTGTAGTGTGCAAAGTGTTCACACATCACATAAAGCAAAATGAATATCCTGTCTGCTTGGGCCACCTGGGTGGCTCAGTTGGTTGAGTCTTGGACTCTTGATTTCAACTCAGGTCATGATCTCACATTCATGGGATTAAGCACCACGTCTTGTTCTGAACTGATGGCTCAGAGCCTGCTTGGCTTTCTCACTTACTCTCTCTCTCTCTCTCACTCTCTCTCTCTCTCCCTCCCTCTCTCTCTTGCTGTCTAAAAGAATCCTATCTGTTCAATTTGTCATTATTCAGATGCTTTCATTTGTCTTTAGTAAGGCCAAAGGAACATGTTATACTTAAATCTTTATAGCAACTTCCTAAAGGAACAGTTTAATTAACACTTTGTTAACACTAAGGAATTTAGAAAAATTAAGGTAAGCAGAAAACATGCTTTAAACTATTTGATTTATAAAAGGATTAAGTAAAATAATATATATAAAGAACTGTCAGAGTACCTGCTATTCTTCACTGAATATATGGTAGTATTTTTATTCTAGACTTTAGCATACTATTTTTTGGAGGCTAGCATGTATGACTGAGTGAATTCTGTGAATTGATATACATAATACTGTGGCATATTTCTGATATTTATTTTTAACCAGTAAATATTCTACTATTATATCACCTATAACAGCCTGACATCTTATAACTTAAGAGCTTTGATTCTTACTTGTGTGAGTTGTATTATTGTCTGTCAAATTAAAGTCAGCTTGTTTCAAACAGAAACTAAACTATTACATTAATGAATAAAAAAATGATTGATACTATTATTTCAAGTGTTTACTGAGTATAATAAGCTTAAATAAAACTGAGAAATGATACTAACTCCAAGCTTCCAATAATCTGCAGAGACACAAGAAACGAATTCATTACAAAGAAATGTAGGATGAAATAATTGTGCAAATGAGTGCTTAAAAACTTAATTACTGCTTTGTGTATTTCAGTCATCTTTTACTTTAAGTTGGCTTGTAAAAACTTCAAGTACTGATATTGAATTTTCATGGTTTGCCATGGTTCATAGAGGAGTAATTCTATAAAATGTATGATAAATTTTTGTTTGTTATTTCATTCTCTCCTCTGAGATCAGGTCATCAGCAAACAAAAAACCAAACTTCTGGCAGGGTGATATAAATTGCTGCCAGGAAAGATAAATTCAAGGCATCACCATATCCATCACTATCACAAACCTTTTTTGCCTAATTGAAGGTTTATAGTGAAGAAAAAATATATCTAGAGAAAAACTTCCAGAGGAATTTTGTAGTCAGGCTAGCTGAAAGACCTTTATGTGGTAGAGTTATGGTGAAAATTACATAAGATAACAGTTACAAAGCATTTCAGATAGTATATGCCCAATATGTGCTTTTATTAGCAAGTATTGTGAACATCATTATCACCATTATTATCTTTAAAATAGTTTGCACTGGGGGCACCTGGGTGGCTCAGTCAGTTGAACAGCTGGCTTCAGCTCAGGTCATGATCTTAATGGTTCGTGGGTTGGAGCCCTGCCTTGGGCTCTGTGCTGACAGCTCAGAGCCTGGAGCCTGCTTCAGATTCTGTGTCTCCCTCTCTCTCTGACCCTCTCCTGCTCACGTTATCTCTCTCTGTCTCTCAAAAAGAAATAAAAAAACATTTAAAATGTTTCATTGAGGCTGACAAACAAAAAAAAAGTTTCGTAAGTACAGGACCTTAAACAATTATCAGTGTAGTGATAGGCTAGCCCATGAAGAAACAAAATGACATCACATCTTAAGCCAAGGCTACGTGCTCAGGTATTTCCAAAGCAGTATTACAAATTCCAGAGTTTGACACAAAGTGGAAGTTTTCTTCAAAGCAAACAACAATATTATATTCTATGATTCTTCACAGAGACATTTACTTTACTAGTCAGAGTTGTATAAAGACCCAAAGCCAAGAAAGCCATGAATCTGCTGCTCAGTCTGTCTTCCTCGCTCTTCAGCTTCAGAAATATAGTTTCTCTGGGATGACAAATAGGACACCCTGTGCCACCCCAAGTCCTTGAAGAGTTGACCATTGGGGCAGCTCTTTATGCCCATAGGTCCTATCTTCATTCTTTAATAAAGCCATTAAGAAAAAAGAGTTGACCATTGGTGTGTCTCTTCTGTGTAAGCCTCCTTAAGAGAAGAAACGGTGCTGACTGCACTTGTTTTGTCCAATGTGTAGAAGGGAACAGAGCTAAAAAAGATCCTTAATCAATACTGACTAAGGATGATAATTTGAGAGGTGAAGGAAAATCTATTAAGATTTCTTTGGAAAAGCCTGAGTGATCAGAAACAATATTTCCATTTAGAGCTTAATCTGTGGTAACAAATTTCTAAGAAAATAATTTTTTAAAGCACTCCACTATCATGTTGGTGTTTTTTTTTTTTTAGTACCACAGTAAGCTGGGCACTGTGTTTGTTACTTGAAATATAAGTGCCATTAAGACACCAAACCTGTCTGAAGGAGCAGGAGACTAGGCTATGGTAGCATTTTATGGGATTCTCATAGTTTTCCATATTTAAGAAGAATAACAGGAAATGATTTAAGCTTAAATATATGAATAAAAACTTAGGTCCAGCCTGCATGTAAATCAGATCAAGGCAAGTACTTATGGTCTACTTATCTGACATAAAAATGCATGGAGCCATTAGAAAAAATACATACTTTTTACACTAAAGAAGTGATTTAAGAATACTAGACATGGGTTCTATGCTGTTAAATTTTTAAGTGTACAAAATAGTTGTGTTAACTATACACACAATATTGTATGGTAGATTTCAAGAACTTAATCATCTCACATGCGTACGACATTTTTTTCAACTCATGATGAAAAGAGTCCTTTGAAATCAAGGACAAAATACAAAATACAAATAACCAAGTATTTATCAAGAAACATTTCACAAAACTAACAAAAATATATATTCTACATATTCAAAACAGTAATATATTAACTAGTGTGAATGGGACTTCAACAGTTTGAGCATCAAGGCTTCGTGATTTTACAGTCACCCGAATGTGCCCAATGACTGTCACACCCCAAGCAGCCTGGTCTGTGCATATATATTGATGCTAAGGGACCTAGGTAGGATATAATTCTAGAAAATCACTGATTATTATCTTCTCAGAGAATTTTTTAAAATTTATTTTAGCAACATCTTTGTAAGGATGGCCAAGAAGATTTACTTTTTTCCTTCATTAAGTTGGTGGATAGTTTATTCTTGAGAAAAACAAAAGGACAAGGTCTCTCACATTTCAATATGTATCACGATGTTTAACAGCATTGCACTAATAGCTTCACAGAGATTATTTCAAGAGATCTGTACTAAAAATGTTAAGTTCAGATGAAATTTCAATTACATAAATTCGAATATTACAAAATAACATGAGTTGAAACAAAATATAAGTCTATTTTTTTCTCATGTAAGAAGAGGCTGAACAGAGCCAGCCCAGGGCTGGTTTGTTGGCTTCCTAGTGATACTAGGGACTCAAGCTATGCCACCTTTCTTCTCTGTCATCCTAGGGCATCATTTCTATTTTCAAGGTCACCATAGTTGAAGATGGATGCTTGAATCCCAATCATTAATTCCAATCATTCTGTTTTACATAGAACAGAAAAGTAAAGAGACAGACAAGGTTCCTCCTACCTCCTCCAACTTTAATCTTTAACCTTCACAGAAATCTCATGTAGCAATTCTGCTTATACCACATCCGCCAAAACATAATCTTTTGACCACACTGGGAAAATGGGGAAATGGGAATATTTAACTCCTGAATAATATCAGGGTTGTGTTCTTGAGGAGGAAGTAGAGAATGAGGGGAGTAGAGAGTGAGAGAAAGAGAGACTGACTTGGAAATAGACAACTGACTGACCCAACAAACCTTATTCAAGTATTTAAAAAGAGAAAATTGAGTTTAAACTCTTCAATTCACTGGCTCTTTTCTCCTCTCATGCACTCCTTTAGACAACCAAAACTATTATTGATTTTATTTTTTCTGTGTGTTTTATGCCATCCTCGTATAAGAAATGTAATGTCTACCAGTTAGACATGGTATGTGCTTTCACACTGCTTTCAGTGCTGTAAAGGGATTTGACCAGGGAATAGAAAAATGCAATATAATGTGACGTGGTCTATGGAAGGACAAGGGACCATGATAGCAAGTAGATAAGACTCCGTTTAGATTCCACATACACTGGGAAAACTCTGATTAAGAGGGAACATGATTAAGAGTTTGCCAAGTGAAATCTGGAAATGCAAGAGAACTTTACAGCACAGGGACAGCTCACAGCGACCATGCTATTTGTTTAAAGTTCAGTGTGACTATTGTTACAGGGATTTAACAATGTACATAGCAATAGAGAAGGCAGAGATGTAAATAGGATTTAGTGAGCCACTTAGATAAAAGTGTTTTGTTTTATTTTGTGTTTCAGAGGAATAGGGAGTCATTGAATGGCACAAACAGAAGAATGACTACATGCACTTTCCCTTAAGTATATAGTATTCCAGAACCCATGAATGGTAGAACTGGTCCACTAACTAAAAATCTGACATGATTTTCCACATTCTGCTTGCTAGGTAAAATGATCCTATCTTTTTTTTTAGTCCAAATTTAGAATACATTATGAAAAACAGTTAAAATTTCATCTGTCTTGGAAACCCTGTCTCATCTTTCTATTGAAAAGCTTTACTTCACATGATATGTGTATTGTCTGAAATCATACATCAGATTTATTACCACTCCTAAATTCAATTTAGATGGTTTCTAAAATAATTTCCATATCTTTAATGAGTTTTGTAAATCACCTCTGAGAACACAGACTAATATTCTTTGTGAAACTACTGGAAGATTGATGGTCATAAAAGGAAGCTTTGCTTAATGAGTGAATTGCAGTGGAATATTCTTCCCAGTGTATGTTTTCCATTATTTTAATCAAGCAAGTGACAAAGAGAATCTCCGTGCTTACTGTGCGACAACAGCAACAACACTTGCAGAAAAATGAGAACTGTAAGGGCTAGCAAATGTAAAGCACCATGTGTGTTAAAATGAGCACTATTTCATCAGGACTGAAAATATTTCTCAATATTACATGAGAAAGGGTTTATATTGTCATCCACAGCAGTTAAGCATATAATTACAACAGACCCTGAGATCCAGTCAACATAATCACTTTCTCTTAGTTGTCTAAGGTTAAAAAAATGGGAAGAAAAAACTATGATGATATTAGGCAATATTTTTGTTCAGAGAGAATCATTAATCAGAAAAAAAATGTCCTCAACAGAAAGAAAGAAAAAAAATGTTCTTACTAAAGCGGAATAATTTTTCTATTAATTATTCCCATTGAGACTTCCTCAGTGACACAGAAATGTACATGCTTATATGCCAGATAATTATAATATCCCAAGAATGAGACATTATGAGCTTTATTCACTATGTATCCTGGTGTCAAGACATTAGAACTACTTTGAAAAGAGTCCTTACTTTATCTTTAAGACATGATAAAAGAGACACATTAAAGAAGAAACTAAGGATTTCAGAAAAATAACTTCCAGAGTATGAGTGGTCCTCAATAATTCTGATATAAGGACTTACATTTAGATGTGCCCATACTACTCATTCTGTGACATCACACCCAGTTGGATAATAAATAATTCTTTAGACCCTTAGAGAGTATTTTCTCTTAGAGAAAAATATAGAACATGCTTATGCTGTCTCCCTTAATTTAGTAATTCCTTTTTCTTAACTTCTTCAAATATGAAGGTGAGACTCTGAAAGGTTCTTAGATTTAGTCAACACCAAAGTATTAGGAGGAATCTTTAGCATTCATGTGAGCTGGAAAACTGGACTTCCATAACTTGCAAACACCAAATTGAAATTTTGATAAAAAGACTTGATGAGCGAATTAGTTTAAAACATAAAACCTGTAAACGTGCAAACTCTTAAATATTTACTTCTGTCTACTTGGCAATTCTCTATCAGGCACATCATTGGAGAGTCAATATTCTAATGTTCACAAATAGAGAAATGTGGATGGCTCAGGCATCAAAGTAGTTGTTTAGGATCCTTTTGTAACAATCATACCTCAAAAGATTTATATTTTATTAATCTATATTATTAATATGTTTTAATTATTTTCTATGCGTATATTTTAGTTTTGCATCCTGAAAAGTCCATGTCCATGAACAGAGAGTTGTATGATATAGCAAATGAAGGGGAAAAATAGAATTAGTATGTATAAGAATGTTCTGGGGAATCACAGAAGAAAAACACTTTTTTTGAATTAGTGTACTTAGGGAAAGCTCTTTGAAATCCATTGCCTATCCTCTCCTCCAAGCTACCCATACCCAATCTATCTTTTATTTTTTTTAAGAAAAATATAGATTGATTGACTATGTCTAGTCTTTTCCTAACTATGGGTATGTAAAACAAAACATAAAGAAGTCTCTAGCAACAGGGACATTTTAGAGCAAATCAAATCCATCAGGAGACAATTAGATGTTTTCTCAGATACTTTCTAGTACCCTACTTACTAGGATCACAATGGAAAAATAACTATAACTAAGCAAAAAGGAAGTGGGGATATCAGAATTATTTAAGTCTGATAATATAGGTTTAACATCTCACTAGACAATAGGATATTCTATATAAAATTACTCAGCATACTGAATATTATTCTATACAGTCTTCTAATCAATTGCTCTTAGTTCATAGTAGTCCTTTATTACACAGTTAGGTTGACTTGATATGTATATGCCACCTACCTGTCCCTGTGAAACCTGTTCAGCATCTCAGCCTTCAGTCAGTGAAGGATACACCTGCCATCATGTAAGCATCAATTTATCTGTAAACTTTCAATATCCTAATTCTAGTCCTCTACCTGTATCATCTCTCCCATTACCCAAGCTCAGCCTATGACTGAGAACTACTTTTGCTAACCAGTCCCCAAGACTGCCCGTAATTATCACTGCCCCTTGGCACTGGCATGTTTGTGCTCTCTCCCACACTGTAGCAGGACTGGTCTGCGTGATCGGTAGCATATGGAGAAGTGAAGCTTTATCATTACATCTTCCCAGACCACAGCTTGTGTCATGAGCACTCCCTCCTTCACACTCTCTCTTGTTCTCACTAAGCTTGCAATGTTGTGTAGCCCTATGGAAGAGCCCATGCCAATGACCATGTGAGTGAGCTTGCAAATGATTCCCCATTCCCAAGAGAGCCAACAGATTCATTGCCAACTTATGAGAGACCTTGAGCCAGCTACTTAGCTGCTAACAGATTCCTGATCAACAGAACTTTTTTTTTTGTAAGCTTCTAAATCTTGGAATAATTTGTTACACTGTAATAGCTGATTAATCCAGATTCTGGTACCTAGAAGTAGAGCTCAGCTGTTATAAAAATCTAAAGTGTAGGTGTGATTTTGGAAGTGGGAGTTCGAATGTGTGAAGACCTTTAGTGAAAGCCTTGAGTCGTGAAGGAGTTACTGGAAGCCTCATGGTGTCTCATAAGGCTGAGGGTGAGGGCTTGAGAGAATGAGGTAAATGCTACTGGAAACTGAAGAAGGGGAGATGCTTGCTATGTAGGTGCAGAATATTTAGCAATACTGCTGCCTGCTGTTACAAGGAATGTGGAAAATGTGCCTAATGAAGAAGGCGATCTAAAGAGATTTCCAGAGTGAACCTGCCATATGGTTTATTCCTACCACTTTAAGTGAAATGGGAGAGAAGACAGATAAAATAAATGAAGAACAGTTAAATAAGTAGACAGGAGAACTCGATGGTTCTGAAAATCCCCAGTCTCTAAAGATAACAAAACATGATCCAAAGACAAAGCTGAGGATATGATTGTAACATCTTTTCTTTAAGACCTCAGAAAGATCAAAGGTGGTATCTCAGAGTACTAGTAGGTCAAATAGCCCCCTCAAGGAATTAAAGGTGTGCCTCAAGTATCTTCTGAATGGGGGGGGGAAAAACAAAATGAAACAGGAATTCTAGGAAGCTTAACTTAATTCAGCAATGGTAATGGTAAAGGATTACCTCAAAGGTGTGTGTGTGTGTGTGTGTGTGTGTGTGTTCCTAATGGAGTAGATCCGGAGGCCTGGGTGGCTCAGCTGGTTAAGCAACCAACTTCAGCTCAGGTCAGGATCTCAAGGTTTGTGGGTTTGAGCCCCGGGTTGGGCTCTGTGCAAACAGCCAAAAGCCTGGAGCCAGCTTTGGATTCTGTGTTTGCCTCTCTGTGCCCTTCTCCCACTCACATTCTGTCTGTCTCTCTCTCTCTCAAAAATAAACATTAAAAAATTAAAAAAAATAGAGTAGATCCTAGAGAGATTAACAGGTGGCCCACCAAGTTGTCAGAAGTCAAATGTTGTGACTGAATGGATTAAGAGTACAAAAGGAAAAGACACCTTTAGACACCTCAAATTCTACTGATAAGAGGTTGGCCGAGAAATTACTCAGCTGCAAACATGTAGTAACTTTCATGAAATGGGAAGGGTGACTGAGAGGTTGAAACCAAATCTTAAAGAGTGTTGAACAAAGAGACTTGAAGAATTATCCCCAGTTCTTAAGTCCTAATCAAGGAAATTCTAACATTTTGGTGTCTACAGCAGTGACCTTCTATAAGATCCGTCTTTACATATTGCGTAGAGGGGTACAGATAATTTGTTTATTTATGTAAGGTGAAAAGAAATGCATTTGAGTGGCTGTCCTTAAGGAACTATATCTGAGGGGCCTCATCCATACCTGGACCTACTGTAGAGGCTAAGATTCTTGAATCTGAGTGGATGTTTAAATAGCATTATAATTTGTGTGGCCTTGAAGGAGGTTAGGCATATACAGCAAGTGTCAGAGAGACGAACAACTTCCAAGTATATAACATTATATCATTAATTATAATCAGCATTCTCTACATGAGAGCCCCACAGTTATTCATCTTAAAAGTGTAAGTTTGTGTTCTTTGACATCTCCCATTTCCCCCAACCCACAGGCCCCGGTAACCGCTATTCTACTCTCTGGTTCTATGAGTTTGACTTTTTTTAGCGTTCATATATAAATGAGATCAGCTGGTGTTTGTTTTTGTCTGTGATTTAGCAGAATACCCTAAAGGTCTACCTTTGTTGTTGCAAACAGCAAAATGTCCTTTCTCATGTCTGAATATTGCACACACACACACACACACACATACACATACACACACACACATACACACACACATACACACACACACATACACACACACACACACACACACACACACACTACATATCTTCTTTGTCCACTCATTTGTCAACACTTAAATTGTTTTCCAGATTGTGGCGCCTGTGAATAATGCTAGAACAGGACGAGGCAGGCACTCTTCAAGATCCTGCTTTTATTTCCTTTGTATAAACCTGGAAATGAGACTGCTGGATCATTGGTTAATTTTTTTTTAAGTTTTTAAAGTTTATTTTGAGAGAGCATGAGTTAGGGAGGGGCAGAGAGAGGGGAGAGAGAAAATCCCAAGCAGGCCACGCTGTCAGTGCAGAGCCTGAAGTCGAATGCCATCTCAACAACTGTGATGTCATGACCTGAGCTGAAATCGAGAGTCGGGCGCTTAACCAACTCAGGTACCCAGGTGCCCCAGGGTAATTCTGGTTTTTAAATTTATTTGAGGAACCACCATACTCTTTCCTATAGTGGCTACGTCAACTTATATTGCCACCAAGCAGACATAAGCATTTTCTTTCTTCCACATCTTTGCCAATACTTGTATCTCTTGTCTTTATGACAACCATTCTAACAGGTATGAGGGCATGGCTCACTGTGGTTTTGACTGCATTTCCCTGTTGATTAGCAATGATATTTGAAAACGATTGGGATTAATTCTTCTTTAAAAGTTTGGTAGAATTCACCAGTGAAACCATCTGGTCCTGGGCTTTTCTTTCTTGGGAGACTTTTTGATTCCTGATTCAATCTCCTCATTTGTTACTGGTCTATTCAGATCTTCTATTTCTTCATGATTTTGTTTTCGTAGGTTGTATATTTTAAAGAATTTACCCATTTCTTCTAGGTTATTAAATTTGCTGGCATTAAGACTGGCTTCTTTATATCCAGGGACCTTAATTTTTCTGACTGGGGATAAAACACTATTAGGAATGAATTTGAGTCATTCTTGAGAAGTTTGGTTTCCTTACAGGATGGATAGCAATCATCTTTCCTGAACCTGATTGTGATTAGTGTCTTGGCAGAAGAAGTGTTATCCTAGACCTTGACAACTAATGGTTTTAGGGATGTTAACACTTGAACTATAAGTCAAGCTTTTGTGACTGCTACACCTTGGTTCTTAAGTCCTGAAATGATATTATCAACTATCCCTTAAAAAAATATAACTAATACCTGGCTTCTGGTGTTTATTTAGGACATATGTGAGCATTCACAAGAAACTGATAAAAGCAGCATTTGCCTTGGGCTTTCCCTACACAGCTGAGGAAATGAGGCTACTAAATGCTCACCCAGTTCTTGCACTGGGTTTTAAATATAGACTTTCATTGCTATAAATCCTTTAAACCATAAAGTGTACTGTACTACTTTTTCCAAATGCTGAAATAATTATTTTTAAAAGAATAAAAATTCATACTAAAGGGCAAAGTAACTAGGATAAGCAAAGTGATATACAAGCCAGCGCTAGGGGTTGGGGGGCAAAATGAACTGTGTCAGGCAAGTGAGACCCAGGAATACAACAAACAGAACGGCAGGAGGGGCCGAGGCTGTGACTGTGAAGGTGGCAGGATGTAAGTCTCAATGTGCTCTAATAATGTGGGCTCGGACTGAGAGGAGCCAGAGGCTCCTGGACTATATAGTCCATGATACAACCCAAAGGAAAACTTTTGTGGCAGCCACTGTTCAATGGGTTTCACACTGAAAGACTGAAGAAGTCACAATGATTTTGATATTTAGGTAGAGCCACTATTCTTACCCTTTTCTAGTACAAAACTAATGACAGCTGATTTTTACATCTATGAAAAACAGATTCCGTTACTGTATCCACTAATGTGCATGTGCGTCTCTCCATTATTTTTCTCTTCTATTCAACAAAGTATTGCAGCAGTAGACCCATATATTTGAGTGGCATTAGAGGTCTTACTTTTGTATTATTTTATTATGAAAAGAAATAATCTTCTCTAACATCAGTACTATTAACACTAATTATTATCTTCCTCAAGATTCACCTTGCTAATAAAGTAATACCAAGGCTTCAAATCTATATTTTTTAAAAAAATAAATGCCTCTTAATAAAGGCTTCTAGAATTCCTAATGTCTTTACTTCTTGCTTCTGGTTTATCTTGTACTATGATATTCTAATAGGAGACTTTGTTCTTTTTATTGAAGTATAATTAACATACAGTGTTATAGTAGTTTCAGATGTGCAACATAATGATTCAACAACTCTATATATTACTCATGCTCACTGCCATAAGTACAGTCACCACCTGTCACCAATCAACATTATAATAATCTTACTGACACTTTTCACTGCACTGGTCTTTTCATCTCTCTGATTTATTTCATAACTGAAAGTTTGTAACTCTTAATCTCCTTGGTCTATTTCGCCCCCTTCCCCCACATCCCCTGTGACAACCACTTATTTTTCTCTGTATTTCATAGTCTGGCTTTTTGTTTGTTTGTTTGTTTATCCCTTTTTTCTCCCTTCATTTTAATTTGTTTTGCTTCTTAAATTCCACATACGAGTGAAATCATATGGTATATGTCTTTCTCTGTTTTACTAATTTCACTTAGCATACTATTCTCTAGGTCCATCCGTGTTGTCACAAATGGTGATTTTTATAGCTAAGTAGTATTTCACTGTATGTATACCACATCTTCTTTATTAATTCATCTGTAGACAGACATGGGTTGCTTTAAAATCTTGGCTATTGTAAATAACGGAGCAATAAACGTAGGGTTGCATATACACTTTAAAATTCTTGTTTTTATTTTCCCTGGGTAAATATTCAGTAATGGAATTACTGGATCATATGATAGTTCTATTTTTTAGTTTTCTGAGGAAACTCCATATTGCTTTCCACAGTGGCTGCATCAATTTGCATTTTGACCAATAGAGCACAAAGGTTCCCTTTTCTCTACATCGTCACCAACACTTGTTATTTCTTGTCTTTTTGATTTAAGACCAGTGTAAGGTGATATCTCATTGTGGTTTTGATTTGCATTTCCCTGACGGTTAGTGATGTTGAACATCTTTTCATATGTCTATTGGCCAACAGTAGGTCTTCTTCAGAACAATGTTTATTCAGGTCCATTTTTTAATAGAATTATGTGTAGTTTTGGTGCTGCATTGTGTAAGCTTTTTATGTGTTTTGGATACTAACCCCTTCTTGGATATATCATTTGCAAATATCTTTTGCTATTCAATACAATGCCTTTTTGTTTTGACGGTTAACATTAGTACAATTACCATTAACTGTCACATTTCCCAAGCTCCACCTCCCCAATAAAGTAATACCAAAGCTGTATACCTTTAAAATACAAGAAAAACAGGTCTGTTGGAAGAGCTACTAATGAGGTGCCTAGTTAAAAAGAACAAAGGAGTATCAAAACAACTAATCATTGTGTGGTAAGCTCAGAGGGACTCTAGTGGGCAAATTAACATCTTGCAAGGTTAAGCTACTGTAAAAAGAAATATATACATCCCATGTCACATATGTCTCATCTTTATCACCCTCATTGAGTCACTGCAGTATCTACTGATTGCACCATATTATTTTCCAGATATTTTGGGGAGAAAGTTTCTTTCTACATAGTAAGAACATAGAGGGTTCAATGGGAGAACATTAAGAGTATCTGAAGGATAAAATTGATAAATGGGATGAAACCGATCAAGAAGCACAGTGTTTGGCAGAGAGCCCGGCACATAGCAGGGACTAATAAATACATCCTGAAGAGGAAACCTCAGAATTTTATAGCTGAACAGGATCCAAAAGAATTCCTACAGCAGCCAATTCATTTGACAGCTGGAGAAATGAAGCTTTTTTAATTTATTTTTTTCTGGGAGACTTAGAAAGGTAATTATAACATAGTTCAAAACTTAGACTGTGGAATGGATTGGCCACTTATTTACTCAATGAACGTGAACAAATTATTTAAATTCTATGAGCCTTGCTCTCTTCAGCAATAACAAATTGTTGCTCTGAATTCTCACATGTATGTAAAGTATTCAGCAAAGACCCTGACACATAGGGAGCATTCACTAAATGACAGTGGTGGTTATACACAAAGATGCTAAAAGACCAGAGGGCAGGCTTTATGTCTCCTGCATCCATCACTATTTATAAATCTATTCCCAAATTCTAACTGAACTTTTACTTAAGGACCTTTCATGCCTGGTGCATGTCAGTTTCATATATACTATTCCTAATATTATATCATGATGCCTGAATATCAGTTTTCTATCAGAATTAGTATGTAATATTAAATGGCATGACAACCGGCTCATTTTTTCAGTAATATTCCTATTATCATTTCTGAACATTCTAATTCATCAATGTTAAAGATAATTTCCTCCCCTCATAAAATATTAACATCCTTTTTGTGTGACTAAGAATTGTCTTCAAGCAACTTCTTCCTGTCATTAATTAAAATAATGAGTAATGTAATATTAAATGTGTAATTCTCTGACAAGCACTCAAGTGTTTGCCGAGAAGTCCCATTCTACCAAAAACATCTGGAAAATAATATGGTAAATTAAAAAGCTGATACTTTAATATACTACAGGGTAATCCCCGAATCTAGGTAGGCAAAGTGCCAAATTGGCAAAGCTCTCACTCCTGGCATGATGCCACAGGTTCCTCGTTTTTCTTGTCTTGATGTGTTGTATGAGGATTTTGCTCAGCCCCTCTCTATTTTCACTGCTTTACTTATCAGACGAGAAAATGACAACACATTCCACCATAGGTTAGCTTTTCTGCTTGCAATAGACAGTGCCTCACACAGACACAGCTTTCATAAATATTTTAGGAACTCCGATAGACTTGGGAACAGCCATAGTTAGTAAAAACAGTTGCATGACTCCTGCCCCAGCAGTAAAAGTAAATTGCTCCTTCTCATTGGTTTTATGTCTTCTGCTAGATGCATTTTAATGGGCATTCAGGTCCTCTTCCAAGAAGCTGCAGTCCTTTCCTCACTTTTCTCTCCTCTCTCGACTTTATGTTTCAGGGTGCTGAATAGTATATTAAGAGCTTAAAGCTTTAAAACTCAGTCATCCAACACTTTGTGAAATGAGTTACTTGATTTGTCCAGGACTTTACTGTTTTGGTTCCTAGCCATATTATGCCTTGCAGTTTGTAAAAGACTGTCATGTTCCTAACACCTTGGATCCTCAGACATATACCAAGAAGGATTAATTTCTCCATTTTTTGCTAAACACAAACAAACACCCTGAAGCTCAGAAAAATGGAATGATTCCCCTCAAAATTAAGAGGCAAATAACACAGCTGTGCTTATGAAAACGCAAAACTTGCAATAAGATAATCATTGTACATATTAGATGCACATTGTAAAACAAAGAAGTAGGACTAGAATTCAGGTCTTGTGATACCACATCTAGGGATTTTTCTGTGGCGGCACCTGTACCACGAAATCCATACTGGAAGAAGAAAACTAGAGAAACGGTATACAAGAACAGCAGATGGAAAGACATTTAGGTCATATTCAAATATTTCTCACCTCTCAAATCTCAGGTAAAATATCACTGAAGAAGATAAAATTTTTATCTGACAGAAACAAAAGTTTTTAATGGTATTTTATCTGAGACTTGAGGGGTAAGAAATATTTAAATATGATCCAAAAACTTTTCCATATACTATTTTTATTGTCCTTCTCGAAATTCCTCCACAATATTTCTCCTTCTGGTGGTATGAACCTTTCCTTTATACTTTGCATTCCAGATAATTGCTGAAAGTTTGACAAGAGAAACTATGACCTTATTTTTTCACACATTGCAATAATATCCTTTAAATGTAATTTTATTTTTTCAATAGCAAAGGATAACACTCAGTATGGAAAATTCCAATGATGGGAGAGGAAATATAAGTGGGATCCATCACAGTCTGTGTTCCTGTCAATGAATGGCTGGTCACCTGACTGACATTTCTTCTTCTGTCATGCACCACATTAAATATTTTGACTGATCTAGTATCTGCAAGGTTCACTCTGAATCCCTCAGGATGGCCACTAATCTATTTCTTCAGTCACATTATCACTCCTTCCCTCCAATCCTACCAAATCCATGCATTGAAGCTGTTCAACCACACTCTTGAATCCCTTGTACTTTGAACAAAATAGTCAGTCCCTTTCTCTATGCCTTAGGTAAATAGAACTTTCTGATTGCAGATTTATTGGTGTGTGCTTTCTGGAACAAAATTAATTAAAATATGTCAAACTGGGCCGTGAAAGATGTCAAGCCTTTGAAATAGAAGCTTTAGCTCATCTCAGCTGGTAGTGTCATTGAATGTAGCCTGACGTTGGGGAGGGGATATAACCTTGGCCAAGGCATCTTGGTATGTCTGAAAGCAAGTCACAGAAAGATACTCAGCCATGAGCCATCAACAACCAATGCTCTAAACAGATGGGAGAATAAATGACTCAGTCTTAGGGATCAGTGTGGGTGTAACACCACAGTGTCTGCATTAGCTTGCGAAGTCATATTATACTCTTCTCTTCCTGTGACAAATCCTATTGATCCTTCAAAATGCTGGCCAAAACAGCCTTGCTTCTGTGACTCCTTCTTTAATTAATCACTTATTTCATTATGTCATATTTTATGTCTACAACAAAATAATATTTATCACAGGCCTCCCTAGTCTGTGAGTTCCATGCAGAAAAGCCCCGTATCTTACTTACTCCTTTCTCTCTAGTGTCCATCGTGGCACCAAGCTATGGTAATTAATAAATATTGAATTAAAAACCCACATCAACTTAGCAGCATACAGGCCCTCTCCTAAATACTTTCCTCCTTTCAACCTTGAAGTTCCATCACATATAGGAATATACAGGCGTATAAATATAAACAGAGAGGGTCTGTTGATGTTCTTCCCTAAGGTTCTTTCATGAAACATTTTGTTGAGGAAGAATTTGTATGATTTATACCCAGAGGAGGAAGTGAAATAAAAAGAGACAGTTGTAGAAGTTGCATACGATTCAAAATTAGGAGAGTTATGTTTTAGCCTAGACACAGCCATGTACTAGTTGGGAGATCTCAAAGAGTCCCAGTTCTTCATAGATCATGATTTCCTAGAAGTGTGTGATTTCATGAGAGGGTGTTTGGGCTAACATGAAATTTGTAAACTTTTAATCCTTACTGTATGTCTCCAGAATGGAGTGAAAAAAAGTTGAGTTATTTACAAAGAAAAGCTTTTTAGACAACAAAGCTTTAGTTATTTATGGATGAAATGGTGGTATGCATCTGTCTAAGGCAAAACAAAACGAGCAGAAGAGGTAATAACAGAAAAAGAATGAGACTCCAAAACTTTAGGTATTGGTGGATCTGAGTGGCTCAGTCAGTTAGATGTCTGGCTTTGGTTTTCCCCATTTGTGGGTCCGAGCCCCACATTGGGCTCTGTGCTAACAGCAGAGCCTGCTTCAGATCCTCTATCTCCCACTTTCTCTGTGCCTCCCGTGCTTGTATTCTTTCTTTCAAAAATAAACATTTTATAAAAGAAAAAAATGTCAGGTATATTTCCTAAATCAGTTAATATGTACAGGAGAACAATTTAAAATCAAAGCCTAAATATCCAATATTCCTAGACTTATTCTTTAACTCATGCTTTTCAAAAAATACTATCACCAAGAAACCTCATCATTCTCTTATTTCATTTGTCTCTACCAGGTGTTGCCAATCTCTGGAAAGATGTATCAATCCATATTGATATTAGACTGGGTATCAGCAACAGTTTTTGCTCCCAAAAGATATTTTGGAGACCAATTAGAACACTGTATGTTTAAACACCAATTATAATTCGTGACTTTTTTTCTTCAAGCGACATATATCCCTGGCTTTACCACATTACCAAAGGAATCTGCGAATGTTTTATTTCCCTTTCTCTCTCTTTTGCTCTCATTCTCTCTCACTCTCTGAGACACACATACACACATAATTTCCCTATTTTTCCACTGAAAGGGGTTAAAAGTAATGACATATCCCTAGTAATGAATATACATAGTATTCATATCCTTCCTTTGTAAAGAAAAATTATTTAAATTCAAGTTAGTTAAAGTACAGTGTAGTCTTAGTTTCAGAAGTAGACATAGTGATTCATCTCTTACATATGAAATCCAGTGCTCATCCCTAAAAGGGCCCTCCTTAATGTCTATCATCCATTTAACTCATCACCCCACCCACCTCCTCTCCAGAAACCCTCAGTTTGTTCTCTATTTTTCTTTTATTTTTTAAATAATTTTTCTATTTACTTTTGAGAGAGAGACACACAACATGAGCAAGGGAGGGTCAGAGAGAGAGGGAGACACAGAATCCGAAGCAGGCTCCAGGCTCTGAGCTAGCTGTCAGCACAGAGCCTGATGTGGGGCTCGAACCCACAAACCGTGAGATCATGACCTGAACAGAAGTCGGACGCTTAACCATCTGAGCCACTCAGGCACCCCGTTCTCTATAATTAAGAGTCTCTTCTGGTTTCCCTCCCTCTTTGTTTTTATCTTATTTTTCCTTCCTTTTCCTTATGCTCATCTGTTGTATTTCTTAAATTCCACATATAAGTGAAATCATATGATATTTGTCTTTCTCTGATTTCACTTAGCATAATATTCAGTTCCATTCACATTGTAGCAAATGGCAAGATTTCATTCTTTTTGATCACTGAGTAGCATCCCCTCATGTGTGTGTGTGTGTGTGTGTGTGTGTGTGTGTGTGTGTACCACATCTCCTTTATCAATACATTAGTCGATGGACATGTGGGCTCTTTCCATAATTTGGCTGTCTGCCTTTTAAATGTAACTGTTCTCTCAAGTGAGTCAGGGTTGTTGGAGGAAAAGGCTGAATCCAGGGTTGCATCAGGGAAACAATTCTGGGGGGCAGGGCCAGGGAAATTAACAACAGATTTGATACTCTTCATGTGCCATAATATAAGGAGCTACACAAAAAAGATAAGCACATGTCCAAAATGTCCACACAGTAGCCAGCTTGAAGAGATATCCACTGGCCAAAACTGAGGTAATTTGAACATCAAAATAAAATGTAACAGACCATTATTCACTGAGCAATAAAAAGATTCATGAATGCACAGTAATACTGATAAATAAACAAACAAATACAGGAGAGAAAGAAAGCTTTTCCTTATATATGAATGCCCCCTGATTAATGCAGAGGGAATGCTAGATTTGGAAAATCATCAATGGCTGCTCAAACTACTGAGTTATAGTTTGTAAGAAAAAGAACAGAATGTTTTCCTGCAAATGCCTTATTAATTACAGGGGGGAAAACAGTAACTTTATAGTGGAGGAAACTCAATGACACTCCAAGTAATCAAAGATAACATCACCAATAATGGGATTAATTGGCATCACGTGCGTTATGATATGTTACACTGAGAAGAATATAGTACTTCTGGGGTATTCCTTCAAGTACTCCAAATACATGAATCTAATTATGAAGAGAAATCAGACAAATCCAAATTGGGACATACTTTAAAATAACTATCTATTTTACCCTAAATTCCCAGGGTTAGTAAGTACAAAGAAGGGCGAAAAGCTGTTCCACATGAAAGAGAAAAGGCACATGAAAGTTAAATATGATGTATAATCCTAGACTGTATCCTGGATTAGGAATGAATTACCTACACAAAACATTACTGGGAAAATTGAGAACATTTACAGATGGGCTGTCAATTATATAATGGTATTGTGTCAGTGTAAATTTTCCTAATTTGACCACATACTGTGCATATGTAACGAAATGCCCTTGCTGTTAGCAATTACACACTGAAGAATTTCAAGAAAAAGGGGCATGATCTTTATGAACTTCTCTCAAATATTTTTAAAAATGTATATGTATATATAAAATTAGATCATGCAGCTGAGTTTTACATATGTAACATATATTTTAATACATATATTCACATATGAAAGCAAAACCAGCAATTGGTGAATCTGAATTTAGGATCTGCAGCTTCCCTGTAGGCTTGAAGTTATATCAAAATAAAAAGTTGCAAATTATTTGACATATATATGTATACATATAATATATACCAAAAATAATGCCTGACCATAGCTCTGTGCTTGTGTACAAGCATGTATGACTTAACAGGCTTTTATTTTTAGATAAATACATCAGTTAGTTTCAAAATTAAAGACAATGGAACAATGATAGTCACAATATTTCATTTCCATTTTTTGTCATTCAAAGTAAAATATATAATTAATTTTAAAACATGTTCTATTGGCAATCCATACATCAAATATTGGTAAAGCTTTAATTCAACAAAAATGACTCCAGTGATATAGAACATGGTTTTTTAGTTTACCCTTGTTCACTTCAGTATTAAAGGCGAGCTTTTTATTCAATTCATTATTAAGGACACTTATGACACATTGATTACATTTCCAAATAGGTAAAAATATTTAATCCACTAATCTTTTACTATATATCTGGCAGGCACCCTGGGTCAGATTTAACCAAATTAACTTTAGGAAGGTCGAATTAAACAAAAAGAGAAGTACGCATACAAGGTTAAAATTACTGTTATTTATATAAATATATCACAGGAATCTTTATTGAATTAAGTTCAAAGTGGCTTAAAAGAGTTGCCCTCTATTGATTTCATTCTTTCAGGGCTTAGATCATGTCGCAGAATATTCGAGACATTACATTCATCAAGGTCTCACTTCTCGTTGACATACTTTCTTTCAAGTTTGGACTGCAACGTTTTTTTGTCCAAAATATTTCAACGGGTTTTATGAGTTGGCATTCCTCATTCTCATCTCTGAGGACCTGCAAAGTCCTCATACATAAGAGCCCCACAGTAGCTAATGAGAAATCTGAATATTAAACTGGAGTGAATGTACTTGTTTGTGTATACCTCCTTTACTGGATTATAAGCCTAAGGACAGAGGAAGCACATATTTCTTACTGCTTACCTATCATGGTCTCTGTCATAAATGTCTAATAAGCTAATGTATGCATGCATCTTAACATAATGTCTGTATGCTAGCAGGCCTATCATGAATGAGCAAGTAAGTAGACACTGAGAATGTTTGGCTCAGTCTGGTAGCCCAGCATAGTGATTAAGAACATGAAGTTGGCAGTCAAAAGTACCTGAAATTGAATCCTAGCTCTATCACCTACCAGATCGAGGACAATAGCTAGTTATTAAATTTTCATCTGTGTCCATTTGCTCATTTATAAAATTGGAATAATGAAAAAATATGTTCTTAGAGTTGTGTGGGAGGTAAATATATTAGTAGATACAGTGGGTTTAGAATATTACCTGGCACATAATGAGGGGTATATGAGCGTTTGCCATTACCATACAAATGGATCAGTAGGTAGGCAGGTGTTCTGCAGATAAGGGCCTGGTTATCATCTGGAACCACGCTATATGAGCAACTATTGAATACAGTGTAATGCCTATTCTAAACTAAGCCAACAGACCATGTGAATCCTGGTTCTACCACTTGTTATCCAGGTGGTCTCACACAAGTCCCATAACTTCTATGAGTCTCATACCTACATTTGTAAGGCATAACTAATAGTGAGATAAGAGTGAGATAGAGGAGGAAGGAGAGAGAGAAAATCTGCCCACAACCTCAGTGAGGAGGGAAAAGAAAGAATATAGTGGAATCAGAAGATGAGCCAATGAGAAGACAAAGAGGTAGAGAAGGAAATGCAAGAAAATGAAAAATATCTTGAGGTAGTTAAAAGATGAGAAGAGGAATATTAAGGATTCAGTCTGAAGTAGACGCGTTGCTGTCAAGTAAACCACTCTTATGTACCACTATATTCTGAGAATCCCTACTCTTCAGCAAATCATTTGGGTTAAATGGAATCAAGGAACTGAGGAAAGTACTCAGTTCGCTGTCTTGATTAATGACATTTGGTAAGAATGACTATATTCAGCAGCAAAAACCCAAAGACATAAGTATCCTTTGAGAATGCAGATAACCCATGAAGCCCCAGAAATGTTGGTGGCTGATTTAGACTTCTATGGAACAAAGGATAGAGGCTGACATAAGTATACGAAAATCACAAAGACTCAGGTCACCTGATCCATCTTCTGGACCACAGTGTCTTTAGTGGAAGATATGGTGCTATAAGAATTGCTTTAAAATACTGGAAATCTATGATACAAGAAAGGGAGTAAATTTTTCTTTAGTGTCTCCAGAAAGTATAATGCAAAATAATTTTTACAAAGATTACAAAGAGACCAACTTCAATTCATTAGAAGGAAGACTATCTTGATAATTAATTCTGTATAAAATTTTGGGGGGATTGGACACCATCTGTTCCGTAACTAACTTGTTTAAACAGAATAAAATGACCACAGGTTGGCATTTCCTCAGAGGAGATTTAAGCCTGAGAAAGGCAGATGAAGTAGTTGATTTTTGATGCTTTCAAAACAAATAAACAAAAAACACAGAAGAAAAAAAAAAAAGAACAAAGAAAGAAAGGAAAAAATACTAGCATTTAGTAGAAACTGGTTCTTTCTGATTTGAATTTCAATTTTAAGAGAATAAATTAAGTCTTAATGGAAGGGGAGAGAGTCAAGAATCCTACTATCAGAAAAGTCTGAAAATAATGGGCACTGGAGAGAAATGGTGCAGAAGGGACACGTTTAACATTTGAAGCAGGGAGATGCTTGTAGCCTAACAATGTTCTTAGGGCTGACTTCAGGGTATGAATATGAGGCTGGAAGCTAACAAAACAAAAAGGTTCAGCAGAAACATGTGAGGTAAAGTAGTAACTGTCATATGTGGGCAATGCAACCTTTTCTACATATTTTGGAAGATATGTAAAATTTTATATACTCACTCTCACTCAACAATTATTTGTTGGACACCACTAGGGTTTGGGGCTTGTAGTTGAAATGGAGAATTAAACATGAACAGACATTAATTGTTTTCTAAAAATAACCAATTAAGCGCACAGACATTCTGCTCCTCAGTAGTAACAAACATATTTGGCCTTTTACTAAAGTTTTAGAAAAAAATACTTTCAACTTTCCCTATTTTCTTACAACTTCACTATCATTTAACACCTTCCTTAAATCCTCCTTTGGAGAAGTTAGAACATAATAATATATTTAAAATCCTACTATTTCTTTCCATATTTTAGAATTCTAAATTTAAATGGTTTCTGTACGTTTTCGAGACCTTAGTCGATAAAATTACTACCATTCCAGTGTCTTCTATTTCATTCTTTTCTCCCACTTTCTGCTTCAGAAAATAACCATAAACAACTTATTTTATCTTTTCAGATTTCCACATTCTCTTCCTTTCTTCAGAGTGAATAGCTTGTTCAGACACCCCATATTCTGCTCCTGTTACTTCCTAGACTGGTGACGCTTTCACCTTTCAAGCTTCAAATTCTTAAGGAGGATTTTTATGACCCTGGACTACACCATTCTCCTTTTCCAGAAGTTCCAAGTATGCCTAACACCCGTTTCAGTACAACTATCTGTTAGCTTGCCTTCGGTCCTGGGGTGTCAATGAAATCAAGGCAGGTAGTATCACCTTATTTATGTTCAGTTCCTGTGCCCTCATTACCACTAGGCATCACAGATGGGAGAAAATGACTAAATGAATAGATGGGCAAATAAAAAGATAAATTAATCACTATAAAGCTACCAGGTACCAAAAGTATTCTAGATTACATGAAGGTATTCTAGATTATATTTAGAAATGAGTGGAATATTGCCCCTTTAAGATGCTGACGATTTAGAATAAGAGATACACACAAAGAGGGCAGGGGAATGAGATGCATGCTCTTTGAAAAACAATAAACAAGTACTGCTGGGCAGTGCAAAGGGAGGAGTGAACCCAGCTGGCAGCATCACATTGGCATCACAGAGAGGATGGGTCTGATGCCAGTCTTGAAAAAAGAGTAGAAAATTGATAGAGATGAAGGCAAGGACCATACTGCTCCAAGCTGTAGAGGCTTGGTCAACGATGACATCATCAGGTGTGGCATCCAGGCATTGTTGGAGTGGATCCTGATAAATGATTTCACAGGGAAAACAAGAGTGTGGGACAGAACATGGTTATAGCAATTAGACTAAATAGTTTAGGATAAAATCTGTAGGAAATAGGGACATACAAAACATTTTTGAGAAAGTGAATAATCAGATTTTTTTAAGGATAAGAACCAGCACTAATAAGGAGAGTTCCTCAGAGAAACTGAAAGCATCCAAGTGAAATAGAAGGCTGTTTAAATAACTAAGCCAAGGGATAATGATAAATTTAATACCATGTCAAGAGAATCTACTAATATAAACTTTCTATCTCCTGTTATATTTGAATGACCAGCCTCAATGTATTTGTAATATGTATATCTACTTAGATGTATGCCTGATAAGCCTACAGAAAGGGCACCAAATAAAATTTCCTAAAATTTTTATCTGGAAATCAAATTTGAAAAAAGACAGGTATTCAAACCCAGATTAAGGCAATTGAGCTCCTTATAAATAAAGCAATACTATGTTTATACATTTAGCTAGAGTTTATATATAAGGATGCTTTATTATATCAACATTTGCCTTTAAAAATAATATAACTTGTTTTGAAAACAACAGCCCATAACCTGAAATGACATGTTACATTTGTAGCTTGAAAATTTTAGTGACATATATATTGATTTGGGAACTTATTTATTTAGCTTTTGATTATGTGTATTTTCTAGGTTTACGGCAGGGGTGGGGGGGAGGAGGGCAACTAAGGAGAATGTGATTGAAATGGCTGTATTTATTTTGAGGTACTGGATGTGTTTATCTGTTTGTTTCATCCTGATTAAGCTGCAGCTTGTGTTAACCTTGGTGAATGCATATCTTTTTCCTGATTTAATTGCAATTGCCTGGAGCTTCAATCTACATAAAGTACTGTGACAGTTTATAAAACAACAAAACAAACCAAAACCAAAGTCAGCCAGGGAGCAGGAGACAAGAGGAACAGGAGAAGTGGGAGGTTTTCATCTCACTGAATTCCATGGACTTAAAGTTTGTGCTGCCCCCAAATTCAAATATTGAAGCTCTGACTGCCATGGGATGATATTTGGAGGTAAACCTTTTGGGATATCATTAGGTTAAATGAAGACAGGAGGGTGTGACCCCCACAATGGGATTAGTACACTGAGGAAAGGCCATGTGAGGACATGAGGACAAGAAGGCAGCCTGCTGCAGGCCAGGAAAAGAAATACATTGTAACTTTGATTTTTGGCTTCCTAGCTCTAGAACTTCTAAGAATTAAATGGCTGTTGTTTAAGCCAGTCTATTGTATTCTGTTACAGCAGCCCAAATTAAGATGGTAGACATGTTGTATATTTTGTTCAACCTATTTCCCTTTGCAAAAGCTCTTCTTGTCCTTTTTTTAAATCTAAGCATTTTAGTTTTTATCTATGAACAAGGTAAGAATTTGATTTTGAGCAGCAACAGATTTTCTCAGTGTTACCAACCATAAAATGGGAGAATACTTAATTTATATATAAATACTTAACAGCAAATATGTCTTTAGGCTCTGATGCTTAAAAATTTGATTAACTGGGACACCTGGGTGGCTCAGTCGGTTGAGCATCTGGCTTCCGCTCAGGTCATGATCTCACGTTCGTGGGTTTGAGCCCCGCATTGGGCTCTGTGCTGACAGCTAGCTCAGAGCCTGGAGCCTGTTTCAGATTCTGTGTCACCCTCTCTCTCTGACCCTCCCATGCTTGCGCTGTCTCTCTCTATCTCTCAAAAATAAATAAAAGCATTAAAAAATGTTCTTTTAAAAATTTGATTAACAAAATAATTATTTATAGTTTTCCAGTTGGGTATATGAACACTTAATATGGTCACTCTGGTCTACACCTGTGTCCTATGGAAATTGGACCACAAGGATTGACAGGCACAGGGGACATGTTTAACTGGGAGGAATTCTTATAGGAGGCTGGTAATACAACATGATCAAGGTGAGGAATAACCAGAAAAATTGTGGACAGAAGTGAAAATTGAGACAGAGGTAAAGAGCATAAACGATAAGCATCTAGGTTGGAAATCAGATGGTTTAGGTGGATCACAAATTGGATTCAACAGACTGCTCTCAAAGAGTAGGCAAACCAGACTGTAAACTGGGAGGCTAGAAGTTCCTACAAACTTGATGTTCTCCTAGCACACCGGGGTTCAACTCACATTCCTGCATAAACAGATCACTGCGATTATATTCTTTCAAACACTAATTTGGCAGCCCAGACACTAGCCCCCATTCTTTCTGAAATCTTCTTCATGGCTTCTGTGATGCAGCATCGCCTGTGCTCTTGTCCCCTCCCTTCTACTGGCTAATCTCCTTCTCAGACCTGTCATATGAAAGTACCTCCTGAGTCACCAGGTTCAACTCCATTCTTCTCTTGGATCCTAAGAACAGAATAGCCAACTGCCTATTGAACAGTGCCTTCTAGACACACTGTTGACACCTCCAAATCAATGTGACATTAACTGATCTCTTTTGCAAACCAACTCCCTTTCTTGATCCCTGAAGCTTTTTAATAGCATCTTCAGCACTAAGGACAGAATTCTCATTATGGCTTTTTGGCCCCTTCATCTTTCTTGCTCACCATATTCCTGGCTCTCTTTTAGAACCACTTAGATTGAATTTCAGGAGAAGTTAGTAAACAGAACTGAGATAAAGACAAGGATTATGCTCTGAAAAAAAAATTTTTAAATGTACAAGGTTTATGCTGTCACAGATGCAAATTTCATATGTCTATGGAATTTCCTGTGAGTGTGGGATTTCAGTTTCTTTGTTTAGATATATTTGGTTTACTTTATCTACCTATCTGACAGATGCTCTCATGGATCTGCTTCCAAAGAATATTTTATTGTGTTTGTTTCAGGGTTTTTTTCCCCCTGTGTGAATACCACATTATTATCTTGAAATGTTTGGATTCTAGGGCTGTGTTAATTTGTGTTCTCTCCTAATTTTCTGGCAACTTAATGATCTCACAAGAAAAAACATCTAGCATCTTCTTAGTCATGGGATTTTAGAAAATTTAATGTTGCCTCTATGGAAATTAGATGTCTAACATTCTCAATCCCAGAGAACCTTGAGGTAAAATCTCTTGTCTCCTTCACTCAAAAGTACTTATCTTCAGGACTGGCTGCTCCAAAAGTCATGAAAAAGGAGCTTTTATTTACTACCAATTTCACTCCAGTTATTTGCAAACAAATCAAAATGTTTTCTTTGTTTCAACTCTCTAATCTTAAAAAATTCCTGATGTGGGTTACTAATAGAGATATTATTAGCTCGTAAGCAATTGAGAAGGTAAATGAAGCACGAGCTGTAACGTTTTTTTATGGAGTTCTTGGACTGCACTTGGCCCTGGCTAAGCACTGTCGATGGTGACTGCTACCACTGCTGCTACTATTACGGCTGGTATGCTTTAAGAAAAAGAGACGCCCACTTCTTTTTCTTAAAGAATGATACTAAATGCAGAAACACTGATATCAGCAAGCAAAACTGATAAAGAGCAGTTGGACCATAATATAGTATAAGATGTTAGCCTTATTACAAAACAAAGCCAAGGGGCACCTGGGTGGTTCAGTTGGTTAAGCATCCAACTCTGGCTCATGTCATGATCTCACGGCTCCTGAACTCGAGCCCCACATCCGCTCTGTGCTGACAGCTTAGAGACTGGAGCCTGCTTTGGATTCTATGGCTCCCCCTCTCTCTCTTCCCCTCCCTTACTCATACTCTGTCTCTCTCTGTTTCCATCTCTCAAAAATGAATAAACATTAAAAAAAATTAAAACCACAGTTCATAAGACACTGATATCCAACCACGTAGAACAAGCAAAATCTGCTTTGGCATCAGTAATACCCACAGATAAGACTCATTTCATCATGGTCTAATTATTGATAAAATAAAACCTTGGTCATTTAGAGAATAAATGTAACTTTGTTTTAACTCTACTTAGTTGAAGAAGACAATGTAGCATTCATGTCTTTGGAAAGGTTTCTATTTAAAATTATTATGTTAAGATTTTAAAATGCAATTCAGTGCTACAGTTTAGAAAACTGAGGAGAAAAATCCCTAGGTAAACATTCATGCCCTAAGAGAATGGCACCTTGGAAATGAGGAAAACAACTCTTAAGTTGGCAGCCTGTTTTCCTACTTGCTTTTCATGACTGCTTGGTATTCAGGTACCAGGTCACAGGTAGAAGACGATGAGGACCATTATACAACATAAATGTTTATAATATATCATAATTACCAGCACACCTGTGGTAAATAACTTTGTGAGTTGTACAGCAAAGACGCTGAAAATGCTCAGTAGAGAAAGCAAGAAATAACACACTTTCTCTAGTTTTTAGTGTACCATTGGATGGGATCCAATTTACATGTTTCATTAGTTGGAACAGTCACTTGCAAGGTTGTGAAGCAGAAGTTCATCTCTAAAGTGCTCCATTTCTCCCCAGCTCTCAATATATTAGGCACCCGAGATCCTCAGGGACCGTATTTTCTTTCATTACCTTGTCTTTTAGTCCAAGAAATACTCTTTATACTCTGGTTTCATTTCTGAAGCAAATCAATTAAGTATTCCCTTGAGGAGTCAAAGAACTACTACTAACAAGTCAAAAATAACAATTAATTATTGTAAAACTGACATCAATAATTTTGGCAGTCTTCCAATACGAAACTGACATATTTACTATTACTGTATCACCAATTGATTCATTTGCTTCCTTAGCTATATGTTTTGCATCCAGTTTGATTTAATGGTACCCTAAAAAGAAACCTGGTCCAAGATGAAATCTTCTAACAGAACTAGGATTATCCTAACCATACACTTGGGAAAATTCTCCAGAGACCAATATCACCTGAGGCAAATAATGCCTGCTTTAACCCATTCTTACTATGTAAGATGATTAGAAAACTTCGTATTTGAACAGCCTTACTGTATTCTTCCTTCTACTACCAACCTCATAGCATTTATGTTACTGAAATGTTTTTAAATCATATACTAGTGCGTAAAATTAAGGAAGGTTCTCTGAAGTGGCAGCTGTACCAAAGAATATTTTTGAAGGACTGTTTTCATTACAGACTGTAATATTCCCCTGGGGACCACTGAATATTGGAGAGCTCAGAACACAAATGGCATGCTTCCGAACACATGCTTTTGGTTTTTGTTTACTTTTTTATTCTTCCCTTAATGGACACTGAAGAGGCTTATGATTTCTGGGTTGGTTAAAGAAGAGTCATAACCCAGTTTATAGGCCTGCCATTTACAGGTGTGCAGGATTTGAAGCTAAACCTTGTGGGTGGTACTGCGGCTCTTATTTCTGTCATCTCGCTCTAATTTTCCATTTGTTCCAATTTCTTCATCCACTTGTTCTAGATTTTTTTTTTAGTTTTATGTGTTTATATGTAGCAAGAGGCATATACCTCATATGAGCACTTAAAAAAAAAAAAAACCTAAGACTTTGCTTTGGCTTCATCCCTTCACATCAAACATGCTGACTGATAAAATTATGTTAGCCCCAAATCATCACACTTTCCACCCTCTGGAGAAATAAGATCGATGACACAAACAAAGAAACTGTATCTCAGTGGGAGAAAGTCTCAGAAATAGATGCTGTGAATATCTCAGCCAAATTTCATCACATTTAATTTTCCCCCCTAGCACTTGAGTTAAAGTTTGAAATGTAACTCACTTACGGGTCAGAGGTGCTCAGACAAAGAAGTGGCAAATGCCGCACAGCTCAGCGAGGCTGGATGTTGATACAGTTTTAAGGGGGAGAGGAAAATCTTTACCCCATGAACTCGGTGAGGAGGAAACACAGCCTGAAGCTATATCAACAGGGAATTAATGAGCCACAGGACATAAAGTCTGATAGAGAGCAAAGCATATTAATGAGCTCAAGGCTCATGTTCAACCTCAACCAATTAGTCTGAGAAGACCTACCTCATGTTCCTGTCTCTGATTCCTCTTCAATGCATCATTTGCACTGCTGCCAGAGGGTCACAGCATTCCACATTTCAGTCCCCGGTCACCTAGAGAATGAAGTCCAGATGGCTGATATATTCAAGGCCACCCATAATACGCCCAAAGTGACTTTCCTAGTCATCAGACACCTTCTCACTTTGCTCTCTAGCCACAGATTTTGCCATTGTTGTCCGAGTAAATCATTTGATTATAAATTCCACTGGATTTTTTGGTACAGATTGGTCTTTCATCCCAAAATATCCTTTCCATTTTTGCTCTGCCTGTTCAAATCCCACTAATTCAAAACACAGCCCAAATGTAAAATCTCTGAGGCCTATCTCTGTATTTTGTCTGGGTCTTCATATGTACAGCTTAAACTTTGTGGACAATAATAACTCGGTTTTTGGGTGCCTAGCACTTTTATAGATAAAGAGATTAGGCTAAAAGATTAAATGGGGATAACATTATTGCTTGATTCAAAGTATTGTTTGGAGAATTTAAGACAACATATATGTTAAATCCTTAATACTTGGTAAATACTATTATTTGTTAAAATTCTTGCCAGTTACTAAGCGGCAATCTACGGACTGCAGATGCGGACTCTTGCTCTGAGAGTCATCTTCCATAGATGAACATACTTGTGCTGAACTGCTATGCTGCTCCAGGACCACAAACTCCGTGTTTTCAAGTTGGTTTATTTTCTGTCTTGGTCTCTCAAAGACTAGCACTTAACAAATGAACATACTGGAGCTCGTTTATACTGAGTTTCAGAGACAATTGTGAGAACCATCCAAGTCTGAAGATGGAGCTACAGATGGTCATGGAAAAAAGAAGAATTAAGTAATGAAAACCTTGCAGTGCTTTACCAAGCCACAGGGAAAGGCTATCACAAGATGGAATTTATCAGATTTGTTTGGAGTTTTGACTTTGCCATATGGGTTCAGACAAAACTGAAATGCAAAACAGAATTTTAAATCATTCAAAGCTGTGAATGGAAATTGCCAAGTTTTACAATCTCAACTATGAGGTGGTAAGACCATGGTAAGGGAGAGAGGTGCCCTACATGAAGAAAATGATCTCATTCTCTTCAACTCCCATCTACTGGGTGCTTACTGTGTATGAGACATTCAAAAGATGATGGGAGAAGAAAAAGGTGAAGGAAATGCAGAAGAAAACCCTTTCTTCTTCAGCTATATCAAAAATTAAAATGTGATCGGAAAAGCTTTGCTCATAGAATGAGGACACGAATGTGGCTCTATTCAGTAGTGTGATATCATGATAAATGATGTAATTAGCCACACCTCACAATCACACAGAAGATGAAAGCCCTAATTAATGCTGAAGTAAGTTCATGAAATAACAGTCTGTATGGTATTTTGCCAGCAACCCCTCCCCCACACTCCTGTATTGTTCTTTAAAAAACAAAATCAGAATCTTATATCTATAAGCCTCAGAGTTCTAATATGAAAAGAAAAAAAAGCAGCCAAATTAGTACAGTTGGTATATATATTTATGTTTTCGAGGTGGGCTACGTAGTGAGCATCAGGTAAGACACCTAGCTCTGCCTCCATCTGAGAGTGCCTTCATTCCCCTCATTCCCGAAAGAAACTTGTCCGTACAATAGGATTTTAGCCTGACAATTTTTCTTATTTGCAAAAATGTTGTGTCACTTTTTTTGGCACATAATCTCTCATGAGAAAAATCACTGTGATTTATTTTTTCCTTATAGATAAGACATTATTTTTCTTTGTCCACCTTTAAGATTTGCTTGCCTTTATTTCTCAGAAGTTTGACTATAATGTATCTTGAGATGGACTGTTTTGGATTTATCCTGCGTGGGTTTCTCTCAGACTCTTGAATCTATGGGTTTATGACTTTTGACACATTTAGATATTTTTCAGCTATTATTTCTTCAAATACTTTTCCAGCCCCATCCTCCTTATCATCTTCTGCTAGGATTCCAGGGACATGATTAGAGTCTTTATTATATCCTCTCAGGTCCCTAAGACTCTTACTGGTGTGTGTGTGTGTGTGTGTGTGTGTGTGTGTGTGAGTGTGTGTGTGTGTATTTTCGTTTTGTTGTTCAGATTTGCATAATTTCTATTGTTCAATTGTCAAGTTCAAAGATTTGTGTCCTTGATCTCCTCCATTTGGCTACTGAGTCAATTCATTAAATATTTTATCTCAGTTATTAGATTTTATTTTTATAAATTTCACTTGGTTTTTCTTTATATCTTCTATTTCTTTACTGAGAATGTTTCTTATTATGACTTTCTAAGTTTTAAGTTATTTTAAGACTATTCATTACTCATTGAAGCATTTTTATTACAGACACTTTAAAATATGTCAGATAATTTTAACATTCTGTCATCTCATTGTTGGTGTCTATCGGTTGTCATTTTTATTCAGTTTGAGTTCTTTCTGATTCTTGGTAATACAAGTGATTGTTTATTGAAACCTGGAAATTGGGGTTATTATGTTATGAAACTCTGGATCATAACTGAATTTCTGGTTCAACTGCTTATTCTGACATTACTTGGGAAATGGAAGGAGTGACAGGGTCTCCTTACAACCAGCTAGACACAGACATTTAGGTTCTCCACTTTGCCTCCACTGACACCCAAGAAAGGGGCTCTGCTTTATAGCTGATGTAAATGGGCTTTCCAGCTCCTCACTAGGCCTCCATTGATACTTCTCCACCTCAGTAGTGTAAGCCTTCCTTGTTACTTTTCCCTATGTGACTTTCATTCATACCAAGGTTGGAGAAGTGGCCTTGTCATTGATGGGCAGTGGTGAAATTTCCTAATTATTTCATAGGTCTCCTGTGACAGCACCCCAGTATGGAGAGTGGGAGGAAAAGCGCCCCATAACTGCAGAGTTGGGATTAAGTCCAGGCTTCCCATGTGGTCTCGCTGAGGGGAAGGAGGGCTGGTCTCCTTATTCATGGTAGGAGTGAAAGTCCTAGTTCCAAACTTGGCCTTCTCTAACACCACCCTAATCAGCCTTACTAACGCCAGGTAAGTGTTCCTAGGCTCCCCACTGGGCCTGAAATAGAATGCACAGAAGGAGAGATTTTTGGATGAAATAAAATTATTGTACTCTAAATTTTTTTGTCCATCTTGTTGGGTTCATACTCCCTTTGTCATCTAGCTAGGGAGAACAGGCTTTTGTTGGAAAATTTTTCTCTCTGTGTTGGCATTTCCAGGTTGTCACTTTCTTCAGCTTCAAGTCTGGGAAACACGAGGTAAAAAGAAAACTTAAGGAACCACTGACATTACTTGGGTCCCAAAGTTCCTAGTCAGCCTGCTTTTTTCTTTCCAACTTCTAGAGTCTTATTATATGTGTTTTATGTACAATATCCAGGGATTTTAGCAAAAGAACTTGGAAAAAGGACATACCCCAAAAGTGGAAATATTCACATTTTATTTTACGTGTTTCTGCTCAGAATTGCTTTTCTAATTTTTCTAATTATGCTGTGCTCAGAAAAACTTCAAAAATAGTCATATACCTTTTCACCAGACATTCTTGGGCTTGGATTATGATTTTAAGTTTTCTTAGTTTCCAAACCTAAAAAATGAGACTAAACACATGTATCTGTCAGGATCCTAGTGAAAATTACATAAAATTATGTATGAAGCATTTGACAATGTGCCTCACATGTAACCACTCAATAATGATGGCTGTTATGGTTTTTATTGCTAGTAGGCTAAAATCATATGTTTTTTCAATTAAAAGCCATGTGATCTTAAACTAAATAATCTATCTTTTATATATCTGTATATATATTATATATATATAATATGGCAAAATGCTACCATCTATACCACACAACCTTCCTTATTTTAGGATAAAAATCCATGAAATTTATTCTTGGTAACCTGGAGTCAGAGCTGGGGAGAGGAATTATCTTCAGTATGTTAGAAACAAATGTTAATTACACATTTTAGAGTCCACTGAAAGTTCCAGTCCAGGATCAGAGTGAAGCAAGACAGCTCATGCATTTAGTCTTTTGATAAATGACTTCACCCTTAGAGGATTCCACTACAGTACCGAAAGTGCATTATGTTCTGACAAAAAGGGAAATGTCAAAACTGTTTCCCAGTTTTGAGGAGAAAATTTGCCACATCATATGTCTTGATCAGCCTGTCTTTTTATTGAATCTCTGAATATTGACTAGTCTTGAGCTATAGTCTTGTGCTACTGAACTGTTTCTTTCCAAGGCTTAGGGGATGTTTTAAGGACATAATCTTGACTATATCTGAAACCTTAGGTTTCACCTTTCTATGTTGAAAAGTCTTATGCCTTGATACAACGCAGTCTACCAAGGTGAGAAGCCAATACTGAAAAGCACAAACCTCAGGAAGGACCCTGGGCTAAAGGCTGTCTAGCACTGTATGTTACTGCTCAATACCCGCTCAGGAGCAAGATGAAAGAATGCACCTACTTGTGAATCACAGTTCTGAAATGATTCTATCATAAAATCTCAATTAATTCAAGCAGTTGTGAACTTGGCTGAGATTTTGGTTACCTGAAGGTGAACAGAAAACC
>NC_043715.1:23994698-23997160 GCF_006229205.1 Suricata suricatta
AAAAAATAAAATAAAATAATAATTAACATTAAAATTTTTAAAAAACATTCAACATGTGGGGTTTATTTAGTATATACCATATTATAAAATAAAAATTTATAAAACATGTGGATATATGAGAGAGTATATAATTTATGATTTATCTCTTTTATCTTCCTCTCAGAACTTTACAATATAAAAGAAATTCCGTGCCAACTTAAATTTTTATTTAAATGAATAAAATAATAAATGATTTAAAAAAGGGGGTTTGGGATAGTTAATTAATCAATAAAGGGAGTTCAGTGGTCTGTAACATTTCTTTACTACGTGCAGACTCAATAGTACCAACTACAGATGTTAACCCAATGCTTAGAGGTTGTGCAAGGGGGTCTGATACCTGTTTCATGACTACACAAGTGCTCTGTTCTTTCTAGAAAAGAGTGCATGATCTATAGATACACAAAGGAAGGTTAGTTAATCAATCATGCCGGCTAAGGATGTTAGCTAAGGTTTAAAGACTACTAGGTTAGTTGAAGAGACTGAGATGGCTTTACTTGTCTGCCTTCTTGACTGAAATAGTTACTTCAGCCAAAACTATTACATATATTTTTCTAGAACTAAATAGAAGTGATATTTAGGAAGACACCAAGAGAAAGAAACAAGGGAAATCAAAACATGTAATGAAAACCTGATGAATAAAATGACAAGTTCGGGCAAAAAGAAGGCAATGAGAGAGAGGAAAAAAAGTGATATTTTGTGTTGAGCTGAATTGGTACAGTTATGCCTTTACTATTTCATTTGCTAGCACTTACACTGTAATACGATTGGCAGCTGAGAGAACCAGATAGTTCTCATAACAACAGAAATGGTCTCCTGGAAAATTGAGACAATTTTACTATTTATGGGCAGTGTATCTTCAGGCAAGGCACTTGACACTCTGGGTTACTTTGTTTGTTTGAGGGTCTTAAAGCAAATGCCTACTTAGCTTCTTTCCCACTTGAACATTTCTATATTCATTGATTTTTTTGAATTCTGTGCCTCCAGTTTGATCCACCATATTCTATCTGAGCCATTGGTCAAGTAGTTGAAATTTTTGCTCTTTAAACTATTCTTTCTTCCCCAAGTTTATGACTCTTATCCTACATCGCCTTTTACTCAATTCTTTTTTTTTTTAATTTTTTAAATGTTTTATTTATTTTTGATACAGAGAGAGACAGAGCATGAGAGGGGGGAGGGGCAGAGAAAGAAGGAGACACAGAGCCAGAAGCAGGCTCCAGGCTCTGAGCTAGCTGTCAGCACAGAGCCTGATGCAGGTCTGGAACCCATGAACGTGAGATCTGATCTGAGCCGAAGTTGGAGGCTTAACCAACTGAGCCACCCAGGCAACCCACCTTTTACCCTATTCTTAAAGGAAGTAACCTTGGTTGGTTTGTGAATGTTGGGGAGGAAGAATTTTCTCTACCCTTCAAGGTCTTTCCAGCTCGACTAGGTATCAAATTGACCTGAGACAGATTAAAGTTTAATCAAATTAAGAGTGTACATATGGGTAATCCATACAGACATGGAATTCTAAAGACAGAAAACATGATGCTTATAGGAGCTAAGGAGAGGGGTGGAGGTTTGAGTATACAAAGTGGGGAAAGACCATTAGCAGGAAGGTAAGAGGATATGTTTGGAAAACAAAGGTTGCCCTGTTGTGCAAATAAGTTGCTTAGGTAAAGAGGAATCTCTGCTACTAGCTCTTTTCTAGTACAAGCAGGCAGTCAAGGGGTGATAAAGAGCTTTTTCTTAACTTGCTAGATTTGGATTATTAAAAAATTTTTTTTACTTTTATTTATTTTTGAGAGACAGAGACAGAGTGTGAACAAAGGAGGGGCAGAGAGAGGGAGATACAGAATCTGAAGCAGGCTCCAGGCTCTGAGCTAGTGGTCAGCACAGAGCCGGATGCGGGGGTCCAACCCACCAACCGTGAGATTATGACCTGAGCCGAAGTAGACTGCTCAACCGACTCAGCCACCCAGGTGCCCCTGGATTATTTCTTAACTCAAGATAATATTCATGCCAAACTGGACCATTCTAGGGCAGCCTGCTTTTGGCCCCTATGTGAAGTAGAGACATGTACATACTTACAGAAAATATTCAAATAGTGTTTAGTCATGAAATTCTTCTTTATCAACATGGATAAATAATATTGTAATTAGCCTCACAATCCCATGGAAGATAAATGTCATTACTAATGCTGAAGTAAGTCCATGGAATAATGATCTGTGACCTGGCATCTTACCAGCAACCCCTACATTGTTCTTTAGAAAACAAAAATTAGAGTCTTGTATCTGTGAACCTCAGAGTTCTAATATGAAAAGAAAAATAATAACAAACTAGTACATTTTGTGGATCTATTTATATTTTTGAGATAGACTAAATAGTGAAAATCCCATAAGGTACTTAGAGCTGCCTAGAACTGTTATTCCCAAACTATGATG
>NC_043715.1:23997260-24013141 GCF_006229205.1 Suricata suricatta
CTATCCTTCTCTGCTTGACTTATTTCACTTAGCATGACACCCTTGAGGTCCATCCACTTTCCTACAAATGGCCAGATTTCATTCTTTCTCATTGCCATGTAGTACTCCATTGTATATATACCACATCTTCTTGATCCATTCATCAGGTGATGGACATTTAGGCTCTTCCCATGATTTGGCTATTGTTGACAGTGCTGCTATGAACATTGGGGTACATGTGCCCCTATGCATCAGCACTTCTGTATCCCTTGGGTAAAATCCTAGCAGTGCTATTGCTGGGTCATAAGGGAGTTCTATGGATAGTTTTTTGAGGAACCTCCACACTGTTTTCCAGAGTGGCTGTACCAGTTTACATTCCCACCAACAGTGTAGGAGGGTGCCCATCTCTCCACACCCTTGCCAGCATCTATAAAAATCCCTGGGCCAGGTAGAAACCTCCAAGTTGGCCTTTGGACAGATGTCTGCCTTCTCCTCAGGTGACCAGCCTCCTGAATGAAGCTCATATTCCTTTCCAATCAACACTCATTTTTTTGAGTATTGGCCTTTTGAGCAACTGGCAGCCAAACTTGGGTTTCAATAACACTAGCAACTTCTTTCAGAAAGCAATATTACTAACAAATTCAGTTGATTCTGCCATATTCAATGTTGGCTATGGGTTAGGTACTCTGCAATGTGCTTTCTATGTTTTCCCATTCAACCCTCCAATCCCATTCCTATAGATAAGGAAAATGAAGGTCACAAAAGGTAATCATTATATGGCCTTCATTAAGGAGTGGGTTCAGAATTCAAACCCCAGTCTTGATGCACCCATAAAAACATCCCATTGTAATGCTAGGTGACTTACGATTTTCCATTTGAAAAGTATTCTTATGCAAGCTATCTCTTTTTCTAGGTCTCTGCAGGTTATGAATTTATAAATAGATAAGAGAAACCATGACAGCAGATGAAGCTATCTCCACTGTCTATGACCATTTCCATCCTATTAGAATTTTAAACATATTAATTACTAATTAGACAAATCTAGATGGTAATCACCATATTTAATTTACCCAACATCATTTATTGAAAGGAGATATTTATTACTTGGAAATGATAATTAACTCATCAGAAATGTTTTAGAATAAGGGGGAAAAATGAAAGGAAGTACTTAGGAATTATGGTAAAAAAAAAAAGTAAGATTCTCATGGTTACTGAATACATTGATGCAAGGCAAAACAGCCTCTCAATAGGTATCATGTTTTGTGTCTCTAAGAAAAGAATTATAGAAAGATAAAATGCTGGAAAGATCTTTGGATATTTTAACACCTTAATGTAAGTTTAATGGCCTGTGAATGTTGGTTTTCTAATGCCTAATCAGAATTACAAATTGATTTTCAAAGTTCTTTCTTTTCCCCTACTGTTCCTGTTTTTGCTGTCTTCTGTGGAAGAAATAAACTACATCTGTAGCCAGTCCTTTTATCTCATCTTTCTATCTCTATAACATACAAACACCACAGTTAGACATAAAATAATAAATTTCATCACCAATGTTATCGAGCAAAGAAATGGTAGCTTTTGGTTTCAATGTTTATTGAAAGCTATGTGTCAGGAATTAAGAAATTAACAAGAATACTTCTATCAGGAAAGACGTATTTTCAGTTTCTATCAACCTTTATAAAATTACTGATGTAGTACTAAACAAACTGTATCTTTTTTTTAAGAGATCTAAATCTGACAGGATGAAATGTAAAAAGCTCAAATATTTCATGGCCTTGACTTTCCTAATTCCTTGGAAAATACTCCATAGAATATAGAATATACCTATAGAATATAGACATTTTTAATTAAAAATTAACAAAAGTCATTCTTAAAAATGAAAATTTTAAAAATATGGAAAATGAATAAGCAATGTGTAGGTGAATCCTAGGTACAAGAAGTTTCAAAAAAAAATCTTGCTTTTTTATCCAAAGATGTGTCTGTTCCAAGTTGTAATGGTAGTGTAATCCATGCCTTTTTGACACTATAGAACTCCTCTCCAAAAATACAGCATTTTCTCAGTAATGTGTTCAAAAAGCTCTTTAAATTGTGGCTTTTTCATTATAAATTTTGCATGTAAACACTTTGCATGTTCTGATTTAATGAGGCCATTCAATGCTTTCTTAATACTACTGAAACTTTCTCCCCCAGGACTCATTTGATTGCTCAGAAATATCTTTGATTCATTTGCATTAACTAATTCAGGGAACCATGAGGATATTTTCTAAGCCCTACTAAATTCCTGATAGTAAGCCCTGGGGATACAGCAATAAACAAGACAAATGTGGTCCTTACCTTCACTGAGCTTGTAATCCACTGGCTAAAACAGATTTTTGAGGAAGTAATTACAAGAACAGTGAATTTAACAAAGAAGTTCAAGGCACAATGTAAATATAAATATTTTATACTATATAAAATGAACATATGTCAAAGTTTTTATATAATTTGTTAATTAATGAGGGAGCCAGATATATACTGAAGTTGGTTCAAATGAGAGCTTAATTTACAGAGATTTATACACTATCAAGTAAAATTTATTTCATTATCACAAAAAGGTATCAATTACATGGCTCTGGAGAGGAAGCATTTACATTACACTACTTTCATTATTACTTTTATTCTATCCCTATGTAGTTGTAAAATAGCTTAGTCAATCAAAGACAAAGACACCCCTGTGGAATCAGGCAATCCTTAGAGGGTTGACCCAGTGATCTCTTTTGCCCACTTCCAGGTCTTTGATGAGTTTGCTCTGGTAGCTTAAAAGGGATAAACTTAGAAAGAAGGCACGTAATAACTGGGATGAATGGATATTCACTATGTCCCTGTAAACTTCAACTAGAAGGCTGAATATGAGCATTGAAGAGAGTAGGACAATCTCAAAGCAAGGGGTGAGTGATTATATACAGATTGAAACACAATTCTGGAACATGTCAGCTTGTTTTGTTTCTGGGAAAGTTACTGAAAAAAATCATGCTTTCTTGTGATCCTGTATACAAGCCATAACTTTAGGTCAATGATCTTTATTTATTAATATGCAATTATTCACTTTTCAAAGTGAGTACTACTTTGAAGTGCAGTCACTGAGTGATGGTTAGTTTTATGTGCCAACTTGACTGGGACACAGAGTACCAAGATATATGAATGTTCTATGTTTCTGTGACAGCATTTTTGACAATTAACACTAAAATTAAGAAAGAAAGCAGATTTCCTTAACATGGATGGGCCTCATTCAATCAACTAAAACCCTGAATAGAACAAAAGGCTGACCCTCTCCCAAGGAGACATTTCTTCGGGCATGATTACCTTAAACTCGAACATTGTTTTTGTTTTTGTTTTCATTTTTTCCTTCAGAATGGAAATGGAATATCAGTCTCTTCCTGAGTCTTGAGCCTGCCAACTTTCAGCTTGAACTATACTGTCAGCTCTCCTGAACCTCAGCTTGCTGACTGCAAGCAACTCTTGGGTCTTGTCATCCACCATGATCATATAAGCCAATTTAACACACACACACACACACACACACACACACACACACACACGTACACACCCCTCAAATGGACAACCACTCAGTGTTCTCTTGAGTTTTGGACAAAATTTTGATTAATTCAGCTCCACCTCTAAGAAATACCATCCAAATTTTTCTCATTGTGTGTATATGTATCTATTAAATTTATATTTACACTTGTTTATTTAGCATGGAAAAATGTAGAATATCATTTATTTAAAATTTCTTGGTAACATGGAGAATGTATAAATATTAAAATAATGTATGTACCAGAGTTTATTCAACAGCCTCCTTTGGTTGGATTTTTAGGCTTATGTGTACACATTCACTCATATATCTAATAATCTATCTGTAATCTATTTTTACTGATAATAACTGCAACAGAAATAATGTAAATTTTTAAGTAATTCGATGCACATTTTTTTCTTCTTTCCTCCTTACTTCCCTGACTTTCTCCAATACTTGTTGGAATAGATTTTTATTAAGAGAAAAACAATAAAATCTCTCTTCTTGCTGTTAAAAATAAGCAAAGGTTTCTTAGCTTAGAAACTGCTATACTTCCCACTCTGATTAGGGCCAGAGAGGAAAATGTCCTTTGAGAGAACATTTCTTTTTCTTAAATCTGTTGGTGGGCTGATAGAAAATTCATGGAGAATTTGAATGGCAATAATTTAGAAGAATCCAGAAGGGAGAAAAACATGCTGCTTAATTTAAAATTAAAGGTGTGGGTGCATAGCTACCAGATACACTTCATTAGCAAGGGGAAGATTATCTAAACCATTCATGTTATAGAAGAAGGAATGTAGATCTTTTTCTTTTACTTTCTTGAAGGATGTTTTCCTCTTTAAATCAATTGAGAACTCTGGGAACCATAAACAAAAAATTTAGTGAGTTATCTATCTCTAAAACACATTTTTAAAAGGATTTTGAGGCCACGAAACAAATCAATATTTATCATATGCAATGCCTGATTGAGATTACTTTTATCTAAGAATTGGCATGAGGATGCTTAAAAAAAATCACTTAATATATGAGGGCCCTATAATTATAGGCAGTCAGGAATGTACACACTCTAGTTGGTAATAAATTAAAATGATGGACTCCACAAATGTATATTTCCAGATGTACTAAAGTTGATACTGAACTTTTAATTGATCTCACCTTAGTCATCCTATCTTTATTTTTATCCTTTCTCAGCCATATTGACACTCTGAGTTAGATTATAGCAGCAAACTTTGTTAGACAACATTAATACTTCATGCTCTATACCTAAAAATTATTTGACATGATGTTTTTTTATTTTAAGAGAGAAAGAGACAGAGACAGAGAGAGACAGAGAGAGAAGAGAGACAACATGAGTAGGGGAGAGGCAGAGAGAAAGAAAGGGAGAGAGAGAATCCAAGCAGGCTCCACACTGTCAGCACAAAGCCCAATGCAGGGCTTGATCCAATGAACTGTAAGATCATGACCTCAGCCAAAATCAAGAGTGGGGCACTTACCCAACTGAGCCACCCAGGCCCTCCATGATCTGACATGATCTAAGCAATATTAAAAAGGGAAATTTTGACCAAATAAGTGGTAGATGATTGCCTAGGGACCCAGAATACAGTATTTATTACATTAATTATTATTAATAAATATCATTCTACATTTCCTAGAAACCAACATCAACAGGAAAATTTGTTGAATTTCGTGAGTCTCATTTTCTACAAGAAGGCAGTATTACCTGGTATGTATGTATTTTTGCTGACAGTAATGTCTAAAAGAACTTACTAGTAAATCTTTAACGAATATTAGATAGTGCTATCGTCTGAAAGTTTGTGCCCTCTGAAATTCCTGAGTTGAATTCCTAATCCTCAGAGTTGATGGTATCAGCAGGTAGGGACTTGGGGAGGTGATTAGATCATGAGGCTGTACCTCTCAGGAATGGGACTAGTGCCCTTATAAAGGAGATGCCACAGAAATCCCTAGCCCCTCCAACATGGGAGGACACAGTGAGAAAATACAGCTATGAGCCAGAAAATGGGTTTTCACTTGAACATAAACATACTAGCAATTTCACCTTGGACTTCCAGCCTCCAGAACAATGAGAAATAAATTTGTTTATAGGCCATCCAGTTTATGATATTTTATTATTGCAACCTGAATGGATTAAAACATACAGCAAAATATAAAAGCTATCATTATTGTATAATATTATTTCATAGATTTAGTTTTATTTTCCTTACTATGATCATACTTAAAAACATTGATTTGCATAATTCTATCCTATTTCCTCATCATTTGGGTGCTTATAAAGGAAAAGAAAACTCACATTTGAAAGTCAGACATATGGCAGAAATGAGTATAGAATATTTCTTTGTGTGGTAATCATTTTATTTCCTTTCCCCTCAGTTGTTCTTCAGGAAACTTCAAAATGATATCAAATTCCAACACTAACTTAAATACAGTAATGAATATACCTCAGAGCAAGATATAAAAGGGAGGAAGAAAATAGGAAAGTATAATTCAAAGTTGGCTAAGAGGTCATAGAAAGGTTTTTCTTTTCACGTCTTATATTTGTTTCTTTCTTACATCGCTTGGTAGCAAGAGGACAAGCTGAGGAAAGATAAATAAAAAAAAAAAGACAAGACATAGAAAAAGAAACTCTTGTTATTTCAGCTACATTCTTTTTGGTTTGCTAGTATGTTCATGTTTGTGTTTGCTTATGTGTTATAGCTTCATCTCTTATCTCTGCTCCTAGTATTTCATGCTCCAGATGGGGTACCACATACCTTCCAGTTCTCTTGAGGTCTTTGAGATGAGGCCTTCAGCAAGCATCTCTGGGAAAACTTAGGCAAGTGTTTTCAGCAAAGATATATTTTCAGGCATCACACTGGAGAATGTCAGCATACTTAACTACTACCATGCCCAGAATACTTTAAGATAACTAGACTCATTTAAATCTCTCACTCTAACTGACCAGGGAATTACTATCCCCTTTGTTTTAGATAAAGAATGTCCCTTGGATATTTCATATAATATGAAGGTATACTTTTTGAATGAGTGAGTTTATCTATATTTTCTTGTATAAAAGACATTATCTGAATGTGTATGCATCTATACATCATGCGTTCATCTGCTCATTAGCAAATTTAACAACACATTTTGTACCATCATAACTGGTGGCCAAATATAACTTGGGAACATGTAGATATTGCACAAAATATGAAAAAATAAATTACTGTATGTCTCTGTTAGAGTATATGTTAACTTATTTTAAAATGATGTGATGATTTGCTCATTTCAAGGGATTTACAATCATAAAAACATAGAGCTGTTTTCTGGTGTATTGTTTGCCAGTCGAACGATCATGGAAATGCCATTTAATTATAGTGAGCCTCAGAATCCTCATCTATAAAATGTTGATGATAAAAAAGACTTCATAGTGTGAGGATTGCATGAGGTAATGTGCGTAAGGACACTGGAGTATGGTAAAGAGTCCCAAAATTTAGTTCCTATGCTTTCTTATCAATGTTGTAAAAAGTATGGTGTTTGGTTCCTATTCTGTGGACTTTGTGAGCATTATAGTCAGGGTACAGAGTAAACATATGAATTGAGTCAAATTGTGGGAAATCAAGATTACTTGAATGAAGTGTTGACAGCTTCCCATAGGAAAAGGCATTCTGAGTTGGGTCTTGAGAAAATGCATGTAAATATCCTTTAATAGTGACCCTGAGTGGACCTTTCATGTAGTCTTAGACATAGGATAATATTGAAGAATTGGAAATGGCTAATCAAAGTGCCAAATCCTGATTGATAGTATTATGCTGAGTAGGTGGATTTGTTCTGTATTGTCTTTTTGTAAGTGTATGACTATTTATTATGAGAAGTAGGCTTTAGGCCACTAAAATATTAGCAAGAAAAATGTCCTTCCACTAAAATATTATCAAGAAAAATGTCCTTACTGGTGTTTTTTCTCCTTCTTTCTCCCCTCTCACTTCCTTCATTCCTTCTTTCTTCTCTACCCTCCTTCCTTCCCTCCATCCTTCCATTTTTCCTTTTTTGGGTGGAAGCTTTCTTTTTTTCCTGCTTTACTGAGACATTATTAACATAAAATAAGTTAAGTTTAAGGTATGTAACATGAAGACTTGACATGTTTTATTATGAAGTGATTAGCACAATAAAATTAGTTAACACTCCATTCCCTTACATAATTACCACTTGTGTGTGTGTGTGTGTGTGTGTGTGTTTGTGTGTTGATAACGTTTAATTAATATCACCTCTACTCTCTTAACAGCTTTCCAATATACAATCTAGTATTTTAACATAGTCACTATGCAGTATCTTAGATCCTCAGAATGTATGCATTTGATAGCTGGAGGTTTGTACCCAGTCACCAACATCCCCTGCCCCAAACTTCCTGCTTTCCTCTAGCATCTGGCAACCACGACTGTACTCTATTTCTGAGTGTGGCTTTTTAAGATTCCACATATACGTAAGAACATACAACACTTGTTTTTCTCTGACTTCTTTCACTTAGCATTATGCCCTTAAGGTCCATCCAGGCTGTTGTAAAAAGCAGTTTTCGTTTTAAATTAACTTTAAGCATATTTTACATATATAATAAAATATACCTACATGTCAATTTCATGAATTTTGACAAATGTTATGTATATTCATAGTAGTGTAATCAAAACTCCATTCAAGATACAGAACGTTTCTGTCTCCCCAAAAGTCCCCATATAACTCCTTGTAGTCAAACCACTGGTATACTTTGTGACGATAGAAAAGTTGGTCTCTTTGAGAGTATCACATCCATGGAATTATACAGTATGTGCGTTTCTGAGACTTGTCCAAGTTGTGTGTATCTCTAATCTGTCTCTTCCTATTGCTCAATGTATGAATATATCACAGTTTGTCCACTCCGTTTTTTAATTTTTTTTTTTTACAGTTTATTTGTTTTGAGAGAGACAGAGAGAGCAAAGAGGGGAGAGGCAGAAAGAGAGGGAAAGGGAGAATCCCAAGAAAGTTCCACACTTTCAGCACAGAGTCTGATATGGGGCTCAAACTCACAAGCTGAGATCATGACCTGAGCTGAAATCAAGAGTTGGATGCTTAACTGACTGAGTCACCCAGGTACCCATGTTTACTGTCTTATTGGTGGACACTTTATTTCCAGTTTAGGGGTATTTGTGAATATAGCTGCTATGAACATTCATGAATAAATTTTTATGAAGATATACATTTTCATCCCTTATGTAATGACATAAGGGAAGGAGTAGAAGTGCTGGGTTAAGAAGTACATATTTACTGTTTTAAGAAACAACCAAACTGTTTTTCAAAGCGCTTATACCATTTTATATTTTCACCCATAGTCCCCAGTGGCTCCATATCTTCACCAATACTTGACATAGTCAGTCTCTTTAATCTTAGTTGTACAGATAGGTATGTATGTCCTAGAAAATCATGCTCTTTTAATACACATTTCACTGATGCCTGTAATGCTGATCTTTTCATGTGCTTATTGGTCATGCTGATTCAAATATATGATTTTATTCTTTCTTTGAAAATAATGTCAAAACATACAGAAAAGTTGCAAAAAGTTACAAATAAATACTTCCCTATTTATGCTTTACTCATATTTGCCATTTCATGGCATTTGCTCTATTACTTGTTCTCCTCTGCACTTACTCTCTCTCAACCGTACCTGTACACACTTACATATGCATACATAAATGTATCTGTATTTTACTTTCCTTAAACCATGTGCGGGTAAGTTATGTATGCTGTGGCCTTTTAACCCAAATACTTCAGGGTGTATTTCCTAAGAGCAGATGTAACAGCTATGTAATAGCTCATGTGACAGTTGTCAACTTTGGTAGATGTAGAAGTGACGCAATACTTCACTTAGCCTGATAGCTGTTTTCCAAGTTTACCACTTGTCCTATCAATAGTAAACTCTCAATATAGCAAATAGTGCATTTCTCCATTTATGGTCTCATTAATTGTCCTCAGCATTGTATATACCTCTTGATCATTCCTTAAAATAATTATTCCTATGTACTTCATATTTATCTTAAACATTTATTGTTTTAATTGCTAATTGCTAGTGTGTACATAAACTGTTAATAATTAGATGTTGACTTTGCACTCTATGACCTTGAAAAATTATTTACTTATTTATTTACCTTCAAGGAGGAGGGAGTGCAGGGACGAGTATTCTGGCAGGACAACTCCCTGACCAACCCTCCTTCTTTCCTGAACCCACCCAGTGTAGATGGGGGAATGAATGTTGGGCACTGCCAACGAAGTCTTGTGCCCGGAGACTCCCACTGAGTCTACAGAGAGACAGAGGGTGAGCACAGGGACATTCCACATGGTACGCACCTGCCTAAGGGTCGCTTGGGCCCCTATGAGCTGCAAGTAACATCTCCTGGAGGTGTCTGAAGCTCCTTCTGGGCACCAGGCTCCCTCCTACTGTAGCAGCTCATCACTCTGGGGGAGGGGAGTGCATCCTTTGCCTTTTTATTTTTAGTAGCTTGTTTATAGGTTTCTTAGGATTTTCTATGTATATTGCCAAGTTTTCTGAGAATAAAGACAACTTTGTCTCTTTCCTGCCCATCTATATGCCTTTTATTTCGTTATCTTGTGCTTCTGTACTGATAGATCTTCCAGTATAATGTTGAATGAAAAGTGATAAACTTTCCTTACCTTTTTCTTGATTTTAGGTCAAAAGCAATTAGTTTTGCACTATTAAGTATCATGTTAGGTAAAAGTTGTTTGTTTCTTTTTTTACTATATAGTCTTTATCAGGCAGAGAACAATCCTTCTATTCCTTGTTTGTTGAGAGTTTTATTATGATGCATATTGAAATTTACTAAATGTTTTTTCTTCTGTCTCTGCCTTCTGCCTCATACAGTTATTTTCTTAATTTTCTTAATATGGTTACATACCTTAATCGACTTCTAAATGTTGAATCAAACTTGTACTTCTTGAATAAAGCTAACCCTATATAATGCTGAATTTCAGCTTGTTAATATTATGTTAGCTTTGTTCACCTGGGTTCATGATAGAAATTGGTCTATATATTTTTTTCTTTTTTGTAACATCTTTGCTTTTGATATCCTGGGTATGGTGGCCTTATAAATAATTTAGAGAGCATACCCACTTCATCTATTTTCTGATGAAAAGAATGGTAATATTCTTTTTCAAATGTTTGGCAGAACTCACTAGTGAAACCATCCGAGTCTGGCACTATGAAAATTCTTTTATTTATGAATTAAATATCTGTAGGAGATATAACACAATTCAAATTTTGTATTCCTGAATAAGTTTTGGAAAAATCATGTCTTTCAAGGAATTATTTATTTCACTCAGTTGTCAAATATATTAGCATAAAGTTGTAATATTCCCGTATTATTCTAGGTCTCTATGATGTCAGGTGATATCTCTTCTCCCATTCCTAGTGTCCTCTCAGTTTTTTTTATCAGTCTACCTAAAGGTTTATCAATTTTATGGATTTATTCATAGAATAGCCTTCTGTTTTTATTGATTATTTATACTGTCTGCCCACCTTCTTTCTTTCTTATCTAATAAGATATTTGCTTTGATTTACTTATTCTCATTTTAATTTCCTCTTCTTTTTCTAGTTTAAAAGATTATATCATTGATTTTAGTCATCTCTTTTGTTTGTATTTTAGCATGTAAACCTCCAAATTCCCTATAAGTACTGCATAGCTGAATCCTACAAATCATGTGTGGCATTTTCATTTCCACTCCGTTTCAAATTATTTTCTAATTCCCCTTATGATTTCTTCTTTGACCCAAGGGACATTTAGAATTCTGTTGTTTAATCTCCTAAACAGATAGAGATTTTCCAGATATCATCCTAGTATTGATTTTTACCTTAATTACGTTGTAGTAAAAGAATATATTCTGCATTATTTCAATTCTTTGGATTTTGTTGGAACTTATTTTGTGACCAAAAATGTACCACATGTTGGTAAATTTGTGCATTGACAATAAACTATATTAACATAGACATATCAAAAAAAAATAAAACGTGTGCATTTTTTTCCTGTTGTTTTGTGACATTTCTACAGATGACACTTCAAGTTAGCTAAAAATATTCATAGACCTTCTATGTCCTGTAGATGCCAATTGTTTCATATTAGTTAACAGTATTTACATCTCCTATGCCATTATTCTTTGTCTACTTTTAGATCGACTTCCAAGAAAGGTATATGAAATACCCACTATACACATAGGGTTGTCTATTTCTCCTTTCTCTTCTATCAGTATATACTCCGGGCATTTTAAAACTCTATTATTATGTGCATACACATTTAGATTATATATGGCCTTGCAATGAACTGACTCCTTTATCATTATGAAATGTAACCTTCATTCCAGATCATATTCCTTTTCCTGGTCTACTTTTTATATTAACAGAACCACTGCAACTTTCTCCTGATTAGTGTTTGTATGTTTTACTTTTTAAAACTATTTCCTTTTAAGCTATCTGAATCTTTTTATTTAAAATTAGTTCTTCAGGAATGCCTGGGTGGCTCAGTCAGTTGAGCTTCAGATTTTGGCTCAGGTCATGATCTCAAGGTTTGTGAGTTTGAGCCCCACATCAGTCTCTGTGCTGACAGCTCAAAGCCTGGAGCCTGCTTCAGATTCTGTGTCTCCTCCCTCTCTCTCTCTCTGCCCCACCCTTGCTCATTCAATGTCTCTGTCTCTCTCTCAAATAAAAACATGACAAAAAAATTAGTTCTTCTACAAACCATGTACTTGAGTCTTGCTTTATATCCGGATAGTTTACAATTTCTGTTTTATAATTGGAGTGTTTAGACAATAGTTGTTTTTACTTTATTGTTGTTTTTTTTATTTGTGCCATCAATTCTTCTTTTTTATTTTCTAGTTCCTTAGTGTCTTTTGAACTGAATACATAATATATACAAATATATACAAAACACCTAAGGGGTAGATAGATTTCTCAACTTCATAGGAATAGTATAATTTTTAACTGTTTTTATTGTCATTGTTAGTGATATAGAAACAAGGGCATTTAGTGAGATTCCTGACTTCACACACTTTGTGGGGTAATCTGTGGGGAAACTGGAAGTCATCAATTGCTTAGTCTGGCTTTTCAAAATATGCTGTTTCTACTACAATGCAAAAATTGTGCCATGCATTGTGTGTACGAAAATCTGTTTACAGTAAATCTACCTGAGAGGTGATAGCTTTCATTCAATTAACTGACTTGTGGACTTATTTTTAAGTTAACTCCACATTTGAAATATTATTGCATTCTAGTAAAACAGTAATTAAAAATTCAATCTTTGGCATCAGATAACTAAGTATCAAATATTAGCTCAACTATTAATTTGTCCATTATCACACAGGTGGAGATTTTCTGAGCTTTAATTTTCTTCATTTGCTAAGTAGAAATAATAATAACTCTTACAGTTCTTGCAGAGAATAAATAAGTTAGAAATCTTAATAGATGCTCAATAAATTTATCAATAAAGGATCATGTATAAAAAGCTTAGTGATAGCCCATATTTGTTGAATGGTTAATATATGTTGATCAATACATTATTACTTTGGAATTCAAAATATTTTAAGTATAATTTTATGAAGTTGAATTTTCAAAAGGTAACATTTTAAACTCAAAATAGGAGGCCACCATAAGAAACCAAGGGGTCTATATGTTAGCATCAACTTAGTGGAACTTAGCATTCCAGAACCAAAGACACAATCGTGTGCATGCCCTGAGGCTGTCCTGCTTTATAAAGGCATTGAACAATTAATTATAGTTGTTGTTGGTCTTGTTGTGGTCTTTGGATAATTAAAACTACTAGTACCTACAAGTTGCATCTGTGAATCAAAGAATAGTCTTCAAAGGACACTGTTTGGAAGGGCAGTATTACTACCACTCTCATTCCTGTTCTCTAATTTTCTCTGAACCAGGCTGATTAGTCTCTCTTTTGATGCTTTTTCCCGCTCTTTCCAGATATTTTCATAGAAATCCCAGTCTATTGATCTAGAATCAGCCTGCCTTTTTCAAGTGACTTCACTAGTTGTTACATGTTCAGAGAAAAACTGATAAACCATACTTTAATTTTAAAAAAAAAAAAGGTGGGGAGGGAAGCAAGATCATTTGAAGTGAGGAAGATCTGGATGTAGCATCATAGAACTCAATAAAATTATATACTATATACTTTATATTACATCGATAGTAGGTGTGTATTGATCATATCTATTATCTATGGGTAGATGTGTTAATCTCACATTCTCATATACTATCTCCATGATTTAATATTTAAGCCACTAATTTTAAGTACAATTATAAGATACCCCTTGGCATTTCTATCCGACCCCATCTATCCCTAGTAGACAATCTTGGGCAGTAGTAAAAAGCAAGGAGAACAATCAAATGATCAGGCTATCACATATATAAATTTATAAAAGTAATTTGCAGGATCAGTTCTGGTCACTTCTAGTCCAAGGATTGAATTGGCAAGATGGAAAATTTATCTACTCTGGTTTCAGTATCCACCAGTAAAGAAGCCAAGATGCTCTTGAGTTCACAAGCTCACTGCCCCTCTGCTGCTACTCTAAAACACTAGCTCTCTTCCAGGGTGGGCTGCATATCCCGTTTGCCCCTATACACACTTCATCTTTACAGCATTTGCCTTTACAGCCTTTGTGGACTGTAAGAAGGCACTCTTGGCCTCTGAATTCCTTTGCATTTAACCAATAAAAGCCATTGGAAGGAAATGGAAAGGTGGAAGGCAGAAGAGAGAAGTTGAGGTATTATTTCTCAGTTTCTTTCCTTGCCAGGGTATGATTTTGCACAGGCCTCCTTGCCTATTTGAGTAACAAATCCCACTTGAAAGTTCTCAATAAATAAAGGTCTCACCAGATTTCAGTGAGGGATTACATCTTTCTCTTTTCTCTCCTCCCACCTTTCTAGTTCATATGCAGATTTGGTGGTATTTTCTTACATATATAGAGACAGAGTAATTTTTATACACACACACACACACACACACACACACAGAGTAAAACCTTGGATTGTGAGTGACTTATTCTGTGAATATTCCACAAGAGGAAAAAATGCTTCTAATAAATTTTAACTTGATAAATGAACCATGTTTTGCCATACAAGTAGTATGTAACACCAAATGTCACATGATCACAACTGAAGCAACGGTTCTTCTCTCTCTCTCTCTCTCTCTCTGTCTCTCTCACCATGCAGCATTGTGGGTGATTGTCTCTCAGACTAGGATGCTTTGTATCAGGCTGCAGTTTTGGCAGAAATCAGTGATTTTTCAGAATGCTAGAAGGTGCCCACATATGACAATAGTGTATTTCTTGTCACTTCAAAGTATCTATAGACTGTCCTTTGCTTTTCCATACAAGAGTAAGCTTTGAAATGCTTTGCTTCATTCTAGGTCACTGCAGATATAGACCGTTCCCCCTGATGTCTTATTGCCAGTGACATTAAATACAGCATATACAAGGGTTTATTAACACTGTACTGTAGTCAACATCTGTTAGTGATAGTGAAAGCCTCCTATACTATAACTCTCCTCTCTCATGCCTCCAATACACCAGCCACAAATGTTTTCAAAGGTTAAGTACAGGTTAATTTGTTTATTTTTCTTTATATTTTATATTTTCTTTATTATTTTATATTAAAGTATTAATTTATAGTATTATAATCATTTTTATATGAATATTTTTGGGTTGTGCAATGAATCATCTGAGTTTCCATTATTTATTATTATGGGGAAATTCACTTCGATATACAAGTGCTTTGGATTACAAGCATGTTCTGGAACAAATTATGCTCACAAACCAAGGTTTTACTGAATATATATCTTATATATAACATACAAGTATATATTTCTTATACATATATATGTATATAAAACCATCAAATCTCTAAAATCATCACTCTTGAGCATGCCTTTTTTTCTTTTGTAATTTTGATACATATGGACCCTTGATTCAAATCCTGTTTATAAACTAACAAAGTTCATTCACTTCATCTTCCTGTATTGTTACCCTAAGAGCATCCTAAATGTACATAATTTTCCTCTTATCATTTCTGGTTCTCCAAATATTCTACTCATCTACTTTAGTGATTTAAAATTGTTCCTGTTTCCCAATAAAAAACACTAACAGGCAATCAACAGAGTGGGAAAAGATAGTGGCAAATGGCATATCAGATAAAGGGCTAGTATCCAAAATATACAAGGAGCCCACTAAACTCCATACACGAAAAATGAATAACCCAGTGAAGAAAAGGGCAGAAGACCTGAAGAGACACTTCTCCAAAGAGGACATCCAGATGGCCTACAGGCAC
>NC_043715.1:24013241-24109402 GCF_006229205.1 Suricata suricatta
AAGATGTGGTATATTTATATATACAATGGAGTATTACATGGCAATGAGAAAGAATGAAATATGGCCATTTGTAGGAAAGTGGATGGACCTCGAGGGTGTCATACTAAGCAAAATAAGTCAGGTGGAGAAGGACAAATACCATATGTTTGCACTCATAGGTCTAACAGGAGAAACCTAACAGAGGACCATAGGGAGAGGAAGGGGGAAAGAGAGCTGGGGAGAGTGAGGGACACAAATCATGAAAGACTATTGAATACTGTAAACGAACCATGGACTGAAGGGGGAAGGGGAGTGAGGGAAGGGGTTAATGGTCATGGTGGGGGACACTTGTGGGGGAGAAGCACTGGGTGTATTATGGAAACCAATTTGAAAATAAACTATTAAAAAATAAATAAACTTTTAATAGGAAAAAAAAATTGTTCCTGTTTCCACCAGGAAGATATGACAGACACACATTAGCATACATTAACAATTCCAAGCACACACTAACATATATAACCTCCTTATAAAATGTATTTCCCTATTATCAATTGATTTTTTTGAATTGTATTTTAAGATACATTTTAATGTTGATCAAAATCTTAAGGCAAGTTTCTTGTTTTACACTCTCTATATTTGCAAATTTATTACTTTTTCTCTGCAAACCCATACAAGTATGCAGGCAAAGTTCATGGTTTCATGGTTTCAGTATTCAAGTATTTCACAGTATGATCAAAGAGCACAAAAAATAACTGTTATATTATTTCATACAACAAAGCGTTTCTTATGCGACAGGTGGTTCATTGGATTCAGCAGCGATTATAACTCCTGATTACAACTGAGGATGATGTGAGGAATACCAACAGTTTATTCTAAGGAGAAAAAACAATAGTACTGCATTGGCTGTTACGAGATCAGAGGCAAAAATGTGCCATTTTCTACATGGTGATATATTTGCAGCTTACACGACTGAATTCTGTACTGACAGTCAGTCCCCAAGCTGTCTTCCACTCACCACTGAACTGCAGCATGTAGGAGACTGGGAGTCAAGGAGAAAACTTGAGTTTAAATAGAGTGGGCCATGCGTGATGGCCACACAGATACTCTCTCCCTTTGGTGCTATTCAACACTGTGAGGCTCTACAACCAGAAAAGGTATCTCTTGTTCTGGAATATCTAGAGATTAAATTCTCAAGTTGTTTGTGATTAAAATGCCCTATGCATGCCTTTCATCAGTTATTATGAAACATATAGTTTTCTTCATAGATTTAACTGGTTAACTTGAATCAGTTATTTAAAATATTTCAGTGGTGCCTGGGTGGCTCATTTGGTTAGATGTCCCACTTCAGCTCAGGTCATGATCTCGGTGCTCATGAGTTTGAGCCCCACATCAGGCTCTGTGCTGAAAGCTCAGAGCCTGGAGCCTGCCTCAGATTCTGGGTCTCCCAATCTCTCTCTCTGACCCTGCCCTGCTCTTGTTCTGTCTCTCTTGTTCTCTCAAAAATAAATAAATGTTACAAAAATTAAATAAATAAAATATTTTAAAAACTCTTAATTCATAATATAATGATATTTACAACTGGCTTATACCTTTATCAACGAAAATTAATTTTCTTTTAAAAAAACCACTAAAATATTTAATAAGTATCATACATTACTTGTATTTATCATCATTATATAAGTCCTTTCAAGCATTTTTGGAAGATCTACATTAATTTCTCTGTTTTTGTTCACCATCAAAACCTGGATCCCAGCACAATGAATGACACGTAGAAGTTAGTTATTATTAAATATTTGCTCAGTGAATTAACCAATCATTATTTTAAAAATTAAAAAGGTTCTTCTACCATCTCATTTCCCCTCCTGGACTCCTCCCTAAGTTTCTCAATACTATTAATGGATTAAGGAAAAATAGGGGGGGAGGGAGTTGGAGTAGAAAAAAGAAAAAAAAAAACCAAAAACACAACTACCATTTTCAGTGGTTGTTATTTAGAAAATAGCATTATATTTACATTTCAATATAGGGGCTATTTCATGGGTTAAAGCTGGCATTACTAAGGGACCTATATTCCCCAAATGGGATAAATTGGATAAATTAATGTACCTGACAAGACAAATATCAATGATGACTTGACGCAAAGGAGAAGCAGTCAAACCAGACTAACCACTGAAAAGAGTAAACAATGTCTTTATGTAAGGAGAATAAAGCATGAAGAAAAGACACCCACATATCCATCATTCATGCACATGAATTCAAGGTTATTTGATAAATGTGAATGTATTTTTCTGATGAGATTTAAATAAAATGAATTCACTATTTTACTTGAATTCATATAAAAATCCCTTATTAGTTCATAAATAAAAATAGAGACTCCACAAAAACATATTTTTCAGTCACAGCAGAAAGCAGATATGGATCTATAAGGCAGTCAACTCTGGCTCCTGGGGTCAGACAATATGTGTTCAAATCCTGACTTTATCATTTGTGTGCCATATGGCATTGCTCATCCTACCTTGAAGAGTTGTCCTGAAAACTGAAGTTAGGACACAACACCACCAAACTCACTTCTTTCCATACTGGTGGTTCTCTTTGGGAAACTTTTCTTTTAGGAAATGTAATTCTATTTTGATTTCTCTCTCTCTCTCTCTCTCTCTCTCTCTCTCTCTCTCTCTCAGTGAGTGTGTGTGTGACTATGCCATAGTTTGTTAATTATTTTCTCAAAGTTTTTCTAAACTATATGGATTATAGCTGTATTACCTTTCCTAGATGAAAACAAATTGAAGTCCTAAGTACTTTTCAGTCTCTAATGGAAACTTTTGTTTCCTTCTGGCCTGAATATCTAGGAATGGATTTCCCTTGGTATTCTTTCTGGCTAAGATGGGAAGCAAGGGGGAGAGAAGAAACATAAAGAAAACTTCCAACACCCATTGGATGCCTTGATGATGATTGTGGGTTGTAAGTATACAGATGGAGTGCCTACTGACAAATGTGGCCTTTCCAGTATTTATTTTGAAACTAAACACTGCAGTACATAAAAATCCTGAAAATTTAGGTTTTTTTGAAAACATAAGCATTTAAAATAAATATGTCTCTTGCTTCAGTGAAGACTCAATAACCTAAATGTTATAATTGCTTTTAAGTGCCAAGGAAGTTGAAGAAATAAAAGATAAAATTACAGTGACTGCTTCCCTTATGAAAAGTCATTCTTTTAGTAATTCAGTAAACAGAAGCACTTATATAATCCTGTTCATCTGTGAAAAATACTTTATGACAAAGATGTCTCTGTGATAAGAATTAATTAAGATCAACCATCTGCTTTGAGGAGTTTTTCTCTAAAAGCCAAAGGAAAAAAGTATCCTTGAATTGTTTTAAAAAGGCAGAATTCATTAAAGATAGAAAAGTAAAACATTATTTTGATTAGTTGAGGCAGAAATGTGTATGTTTAAGAAAGGGAGTTACCTGGCTGACATGAAAACCAAATAAATATCTGTGTCTATATCCTCTCCCTCTCTCTTTATCTATGTACATCTGTATGTCTCTCTATATGTCCATCTATCTATATATTATCTGATATTATTGTTGGTGTAACTTTTTTTTAAATAATGCAGATTACTTATGGACAAGGAGGGACTATTCTTTTTTTAAGTGGTAACAGAAGGGTATGTGTAGTGTAATTTTTTTCTCAAAGAATGGGATAATGGAAGGATTTCAAATGTTGCTTCTGGGGATAGGACTTGGGACAATTTAGTTTCTTACCTGTGTCTTCTAGTTTTCTAACTTTACTTATTTATTTTAAGAGAGAGCGAGAGAGTGATCAACCGCACAGAGTCCGGGCAGAGAGAGACAGAGAGAGAAAGGGAGGATTCTTACCAGGCTCTGCATTGTGCAGACACTTAATGGACTGACTACCCAGGTGCCCCTGTTGTAACTTTAATTTAGTCTATCTAATGGAATATTTGGGGCCTTGAAAATTTTTGTGTTTAGAATTAAACTTTTATTCTTCTTCACCCCAAACCCCACACAAAACTAAGCCTTTTTCATGGTCTGTCATTTTGATCATATCTTTCTTGAATTCTGGTAATTTCACTGAAGAATCATTGAACAACCTCTGCTGTTATAAAATTCTTCTGTGTCCTTAGTTTTAACCCTTCATAATGCAGCTGCATTATTCTAATCTTATTAGTAAAGATAAACACAGCTTTCAGAATGACATAATGCCACATACATGCTACACTAGAGTATGTATTTTGATACAATCAGGTAATAAAAGGGTAAGTGACCCCCAAAGTCCATATTCTTTCCAACCCACCAAATAGACCTGGATTTAAGTCTCTGTCATTTACTAGCCATGCGGCCTTGGTCTATTTCATAGGACTGTTAAAAAATGAATTCCTGTATTGTTTTCCAGAACAATCTGGCTATATGTTTATGAAATATTTAGCATAGGTTATAGAACAGAGCAGGTACTCAATCAATGGTACCCACACAGTAGAAATGGGTTCTTAGAAAAGCCTTTTGATGTATATTTATAATCATGTTTCTCAGTCTTGATAATGAAGACTTTATAAAGTCAGCTTTTGAATGGAGGGACACATTCACATTCATGCAAACATACATATTCTAATTTCAATGTTAGATATCCATAACTTTGTTTACATTTTTAAAATTATATATAAAATTTTAGTGCACATGATGCTATTTTTTTAAAAAAGCAAATTCAGTACCTATTTTCACAGACCCTAACAAGTTTTGGAGGTACATGACGTGACTATTCTGCAGGTGTAATTTTATTTATAAGTTTGAACTCCTAATGTTTAGTCAGCAACTTTTAACAGTTCTCATTGTCTTTAAGAGAATATCAGATTTCCTGGGCAGATGTGTTTTGTGATTTAGGGTTTTTTTATTCTAAAAAAATTCTATAGCATTTTGCTTTTCAGAAGTTTGAGCTCATAGGGGCACTTGGGTGGCCCAATCAGTATTTTGGCTCAGATCATGACCTTGCAGTTTGTGGGTTCAAGCCCCACATCAGGCTTTGCACTGACAGCATGGAGCCTGCTTGAGATTCTATCTCTTTGACTCTCTCTTCCCTTCCCTCACTCCCTCTCTCTCAAAATAAATAAATAAACTTAAAAAAAAGTTTGAGCTGGTAATGTTCAACTGATTCAGAAGAATGTTGGAATTGTGCCCAAAACACAAATATTCCAGGTACAACAGACAGTAAACATTCATTAGAAGTGTTTGGGGTGTGAATGGGAAAGATGGTGGATATGAATCGTGATAGCATTGGGATAAATTACTTTGTGTCAAGTAGGAGCCAGTCAGGAAACAGAGATTTTATGATTTATTTTAACAAAGAAGACTTCATTTACTCTCAACTATTGTTAACTAGATATTGACAAACAGAAAAGAAAGAAGATACCACTAATGTATCACTTTAGGAAGCAGCTACCATCTCTAGGGACGGAGGAACCAAGGAAAGAGCCTGGAACTACTAAAACTTAGAAGCTTGAGAGTGAGGTCCTATGGAGCAGAGACTGTATCTCTCAACTCAGAGAAAGGTGCATGTGCTTGGGATCCAGGTGAGTACCAACTGGTTGGTTCTATAGCTTCAAAAGAGAGGGGGATGAGGTTGATAATGAAAGTGTTGGAAAATATGGAGACTCGAAACTTGCTGGTTGATAGTGACATGAACAGCAGGTAAAAAAGGAAGAAACAGAATTCTTCCTCTTCTCTTTCAACTTTGTGACCTTCTTTTAGAGATGCTGAGGACAGAACCTAATAGGTAGCCACCTCAAAAAGGTGCAAAATTATCTGATCCTAAATGAATATGCCCTAATGGCAGAATTTTCATTACCAATTCTATTTTATTTTGAGGATAATTTCAGTGTTTCTCTACTAAATATTCAGAGATGAAACAGTAAATAAATCAGAAAAAGAAAAAAACTATGTGTAATAAAATAGAAAAACCAAAAAGACTTGAGGGTGGCATTGAAGGATGCTTAGGGAATGGAACATATAAGTAAATGGAGAATTTACACAGTGCAGCCCAAGTAGTGGACACTTCCTAATGGGTCTGTCTGCCCAGAATTGCATCCTGTTTTTCTCAAATGAATTTCATCAGATATGGTATCACTTGGGGACCAGGGCTGAGTCAGTGAGGCCATTTCCATGTATATTGTAAATTACTCCAAGAGAACGATACCCTAGCTCAACTAGCGCGAATAATTTCCTCCCACAAAGCCCAAATGATCAACAGACTAGTACTTTCTGTTGTCATTGTCATCATCATCATCAATTTTAGTTAAATTTAGAATCAGGAACCCTAGTGAGTTTCAGTTTCTTTCTGTTGGTGAAGATGTGAACCATGTGCCCACGCCTACAGAAGAATGGATCTACTCCAGGGAAAGACGGCCAGCAGAAGGAGGGGCAGCTTGGTGGGTTAAGTCCCTTCCTCCAGAATCCTGATACCATTCTGGTTCCTTCCATTTCCTACAATTGGATAAAATTAAAAAATAATTTTTTAGAATTACCCTGACTTTGGCTTTTCTCTTGGAAGCCAGAATCCTCCCTGGTACAGGACATCTTCCCTGATTTAAAACCTGACAACTTCTATTACAAGGTCTATTAAGCACACCCACCCCCTCAACACTGTTTTCACTAACTCATACCCTGACATCCTCTTTTGTGAGGAGACTAAACTATTTTAAGAATAACTTTGAATTCGCTCCAATTCATAGTTTAAAAAATCCTCCACAAATTCCAATATTCTAACAAAAAAATTTTGTGAGTTAAGATAAAGCTCATGCTATATTAACACATACTTCAGAACTGTATCCAAACTATTAATATATTTCTCTTTATTTTCTTTATTTCCACCTGGAATGTTCTCCTCTCCTTTTCTTCCTTCTTTTTCTGAGATTTTACTTAAATTTAAGTTAGCTAACATATAGTGTGTATTGGTTTCAAAAGTAGAATTTAGTGATTCATCATTTACATACACCACTCACTGCTCATCACAAAAAATGCCCTCCTTAATGCCCATCGCTCATTTAGCTCATCCCCTAACTACCTCCCCTCCAGCAACCCTCACTCTGTTCTCTATAGTGGAGACTCTTATGGTTTGCCTCCCTCTCTGTTTTTATCTTATTTTATTTTTCCATCTCTTCTCCTATCCTCTATTTCCTCTACCTGCACTCTGAAACTCTGAATGGATTTTTGAAGCATGCACAGAACAGTCATGCAAATGCCACTTGTACTTCATACAATCTTCCTGGAACCTTCTCCCAGCTGGAATTTATCAGTTTTCTCACTTCTCATGATTATTTCATGAGGTGGGAAGTACTTCAAAGTTCAGCTGACATTTATAGAAGAGACTTCTCCTTCCTATGATTCTACAGATTTCTAGGTGTGGATGTGAGTTGAGTCACAGTTAACCCATTTAATAAAAATCATGGTGGTCAGGTAATACATTTATGCAGAATGGCTTTGTGCCCTACAAATGATCTATTTTTGATGTGCCTTGAATATTTTCTAAACATGTACAGACTAGTTTTTGCATTTTAGATTTGGTTATTGTAGTCCACGAATTGAGATTAGATAAAGCTTGTTTTTGTAATTTGAAAGTAAAGATGATCTTCCTGTTTTAAAGGTTAAATCTACTATTCTAGTCCTCTCTCTCGGTCTCCTCTCACAACCTTTCCCTATCTCAGCTGCCCCCAAATTGTCCCAGCTGTCTCTAACTTCTCTATTACTCTGGTTTTCAGGTTGTTTGAAAGGCATTTGAAAGCATTTAGGTAGCTGGGAAGGGTTGGTTTTGCTCTTGGATGTATTAAATAGATTCATTGCCAAAATTGTTATTTTATTTTTAACTGGTTAAACAATAGCATCCTGAAAGTCATGGTGTTTTTAATTATTTGTACTCCTTTCAATGTTTTGCACAGTTATTTTTTCCAGTAATTTAGTAGGCCCTTGGCTTTCCATGATTGAACAGTGTAGTTTTGACAATTCGCATCCATCCCTGAATACACATGACATGTGATGAATTGTCATTTTCCTGGTGCTCAAATTTGAGATGTGTGCATTGTGATGCAGTAGTTCAAGTCCCTTAGCTGGGGAACAGATCTTGCTGAGCACGGAGACCACACAGCCCCACCTAGCTTTGCTATAATGGCATTTAAAGTACAAGTTCAACCTTGCTGCAAATAGGTATCATTATGGAAATGCTCAACTTAAAGCAAGGACTTTCATGGAGCATCTCTCTCTGAAAAGGGCAATTACTGGAATTTAAAAGACAAGCGTCTTGTATATTGATAGAAAATAAACTTTCAAATCAAGAAGAGCCGGGTTCATATTTCAGTTCTTGTACCCCTTGTCATATTTGGAGAAGTAGTTACTCTCTCTTAATGTATGTCCCAACCTATAACCTACTTGAGAAGATGGCGAGAGGATTAAAGACAACAATAAAAGCACATCAATCCTCTGTCTCATAGTAGATCCTTTAAAAGTAATTGAGAATTATTGTTAAATTTTATCTAGTGCTTTTGCCAAGAACTACAGTTTTCCTTTTTCTTTTTTTTCTTTTAAGATCCTCTGGTGTTTGATTTTCAATATTTGCATAGTTATTTGTTGACCTCTCCAAAAGAATAGTATCAAACATCATGAAAAAGTTTACACTGGAAGTCTTCTCTTTCCTGAAATGACTACCCAGTCTCTTGAGAGTCTTCAATTGGATTTCAGTTGGTGAGTATCTTTTTTTTGAATTCTAGCATGTTTTGTAAGATGCTGGTATAGAATAAAAATCAATTCCAAAACTAAAAATGAATTTATCATTTTTCAGTTTTTATATCTCATTTTTCAAATATATTCATTTTGATAAGAGCATTTTAATGTTAAAAATATTTTGTAAAAAGATGCTTTACTCTTAATCTGTGGTTTTCACTGATTTTGTAAGAACCAAAGTACTTGCTCTTTAAAAGCAAAGCAGGCCCTCTAGTTGTCTCAAAAGATTTTGCTGCATTAAGATTATTTTTTATTCCATTCTTTTATTCTAAAATAAATTCTATTCTAGGACAGTGAAGCTTTTTATAACAGCTTTATTGAGGCATAATTGATATGCAAAGAACTGTACATATTTAATTGGCACAAATTGATGAGTATGGATATATGCAAACCCCCTGACACTGTTACCACAATCAAGGTAATAGATATATATAACACCTCCACAAGTTTCCCTGTGTCCTTTTTTTAAAGATTTATTTAAGTATAATTGATGTGCAAAAAATAACTGCTCAATTTGATGAATCTCAATACATTGCATACACCCATTAAATTATCACCACAATCAATATAATAGACATGTCCATCATCACCAAAAGTTTCACTGTGTCCCTTTTTGTGTGTTTGTTGTAGGAACACAACATAAGATCAATGGTCTTAATACATTTCCAAGCACATAATATAGTATTATTAACTGTAGTCACTGTATTGTAAAGCAGATCTTATTTATTTTGTATTTAGTTATCTTGCTTAACTGAAATTTTATATTCATTGGACAACTCTCCACTTTCTCCTCCTCCCTACCTGTGGTAGCCAACATTGTATTCTCAGGTTCTAGAAGTTTGACAATATAAATGGAATTCCTGCAGTATTTGTCTTTCTCTAGTGGCTTATTTCACTTAGCATGATGTCATCCAGGTTCAGCCATGTTGTTGCAAATGACAAAATTTCCTTATTTTTTATTCTAAAGTAGGCTTCAAGTGCAGGGCAGAGCCCAACGTGGGGCTTGAACTCACCCCCCCGAGATCAACACCTGAGTTGAAGTTAAGCGTGGGATGCTTGACTGAAGCACTCAGGTGCCCCAGAATTTCCTTATTTTCAATAAATGAATAAAATTTCATTATATGTATATAGCACATTTTCTTTATCCCTTCATCTCTTAACATTTATCTTCCTTTCATATCTTGGCTATTGTATTATTGTAATGAACATGGGAGTGTGAATACCTCTCTGAAAGTCTTATTTCAATTGTTTTGGGCATATACCCAGAAACAAGATGAATGACATGTTAATTCTATTTTTAATTTTTTTTTGAGAAAATCTCCACAGTGTTTTCCATAATGAATGTACCAATCTACATTCTAATTAATAGCATACAAGGATCCCAGTTTCTCCACTTACTAACACCTTTTATTTTTTGTTTTTCTGAGAACAGGCGTCCTAACAGGTATGAGGTAGTATCTCATGATGGCTCAATTTGCATTTCCTTGATAATTACTGATGTTGATTACCTTTTCATATATCTGTTGGCTGTTGTAGGTCTTTGGAGAAATGTCTATTCAAGTTATTTGCCCATTTTTAATCAAGTTAGTTTTTACTACTGACTTATAGAAATTCTTTTTATATTTTGGGTATTAATCCCTTATCAAGTAGATGGTTTGCAAATATTTTCTCCCTTTTAACTCAGTTGATAGTTTTCTCTACTATACAGAAGCTTTTTAGTTTGATGTAGTCCCATTTGTTTAATTTTGCTACTGTTTTGAGTTTTTTGTGCCATATCCAAGAGATGTCTGCCAAGTTCAATCTCTTGAAGCTTTTTCCCTATGGGTTCTTCAAAGAGTTTTTATATTTTCAAGACTTTTAAGCCTTTAATTTTTAGTTGGTTTGAATACAGTCTAAGTAGAGGGTCTATTTATATATATTTGCCTGTGGATATCCAGGTTTTACAATACTATATGTTAAAAGAAGCTGTCCTTTCCTCCTTGTGGAAACTGTTTATGCATGAATTTATTTCTGGGCTCCCTATTCTGTTCTGTTGGTCCATATGTCTGTTTTTATGCCAACACCATGCTGTTTTAATTGCAGTATCTTTATAATATAATTTGAAATCAGGAGGGGTGCCTGGGTGGTTCAGTCAGTTAAGTGCCCAGCTTTAGCTCAGGTCATGATCTCATGGTTCATGGGTTCGAGCCCCACGTCGGGCTCTGTGCTGACAGCTAGCTCAGAACCTGGAGCCTGCATCAGATTTTGTGTCTCTCTCTCTTTGACCCTCCCCTGCTCATGTTTCTCTCTCTCAATAAAAAACATAAAAAGAATTAAAAAAAAAGAAATCAGGAATTATGATGCCTCCAGCTTTGTTCTTCCTTATCAAGATTACTACAGCTATTTAGTCTTCTGTGGTTGCGTATGAACTTTGGGATTTTTTTTCTATTTTGCTAAAAAAATGTCATTGGGATTATGATAGGTATTGCATTGATTCTGTAGAGTTCTCTTGGTAGTATGGACATTTTAACAGTATTGTATCTTCCAATCCATAAACACAGGATGTCTTTCCAGTTATTTATGCCTTCTAAACTTCTTTCATCAGTTAGTTGTAGTTTTCAGTGTATAAGTCTTTGACCTCTTTAAACTTATCCTAAGTATTTTATTCTTTTTTTAAAAAAAATTTTAAACATGTATTTTTGAGAGACAGAGACAGAGCACAAGTGGGGCAAGGGCGGAGAGAGAGGGAGACACAGAATCCAAAACAGGCTTCAGGCTCAGGGCTGTCACACAGTGTCTGGGACAGGGCTCAAACTAACGGATGGTGAGATCATGACCTGAGCCCAAGTTGAATGCTTAATCAAATAAGTCACCCAGGTGTTCCAGTATTTTATTCTTTTCAACGCTATTACAATAGGATTGCTTCCTTTATTTCCTTTTTGGATAGTTTATTGTTGGTGTATGGAAACAAATGGTTTTTGTATGTTGATTTTATGTCCTGCAACTTTACTGAATTTGATTATTATTTCTAACAGCTCTTTGGTGGAGTCTTTAGAATTTTCCATATATAAGATCATGGCATCTTAAAAAGAAATAATTTTATGTCTAACTTTTAAATGTTTCCTGGAACTCCCATAACGCACCCATTGTTTTCATCAATGTTGTCTCATCATTCCTGTAAACTTTCCTCATTCTTTTTCATTCTTTTTTGATCTTTTAATTGGATAATTTCAAATGGCTTGTTTCCTAGTTTGCTAAGTCATTCTTCTGCTTGGTCAAGTCTGTTGAACCTCCCAGCAAGTTATTTTTTTTAAGTTTAATTATGATATTCTTTAGTTCTACAATTTATTTTTGTTATTTATATCTTCTTGTTTAACTTCTCATTTGTTTATGCATTGTTTTCCCAATTTTATGTAGTTCTCTATCTTCTTTCTCTTCTAACTCAAAGTCTTTAAGATCTTTTTAAATTTACTGTCAAATATTTCATAATTCTCCATTTCTTTAGGGTTGGCTACTGGAGATTTCTTTTATTCTTTTGATTGTGTCATGTTTTCCTGATTCTTCATATTCCTTGTAGCTTTGCATTGATGTCTGTATATGTGAAAAAAGAGCTGCCTTTTCCAGTCCTTATAGACTGGTTTTGACTGAGAAAGACCTTTACCAATTCGGCTACCTTTAGATTACATCTTTGTTACTGACTGTCCCAGGAGTCTAGTTTTTTGTTGTTTTATAGAACCCTTAATCTCTTGATCCATTCCTGCCTATGTCAGTTTCTTCAGAACTGTGTTTTATTGGGCAGAAACTGGCATCTCAAGCAACACACTGAAAATCTGGGGATAACAGGAACCATATACACTCCATTCCTGCCTTCCCCCCGGAGAAGAAGGCTTGGTTCTGTTATCTTCTCTGATACTTAAAGAGCAGAGTCAGGTGGTGCCTGGTGGCTCAGTCAGTTAAGCAGCCAAGTTCAGCTCAAGTCGATCTAATGGTTTGTGTGTTCGAGCCCTGCGTCAGGCTCTGTGCTGGCAGCTAGCTCAGAGCCTGGAGCCTGCTTCAGGTTCTGTGTCTCCTTCTCTCTCTGCTCTTCCTCTGCTTGCACTCTGTCTCTCTCTTTCTCAAAAATAAACATTAAGAAAAAATTTTTTTTTAAAAAAGAGTAAAGTCGGCTGCAGGAAGATGCCCTTCCCACAGCTGCTCCCGGTATCCAAACTACACTACTTCTCTCAGTTCTCCGTGTGTGACGTGACAGAAGCCTGCCCTCTGGGAGGGCACTGTAATGCCCAGAATGTCGGATGTTCACTCCATTCTCTCTCTTCACTGGAAGAGTTAAGATCTGGAATTAGTTAAGACCTCTCCTAGGGCTGAGTTTTGCAGACTCAGGGGAGGGCCTGAGAGAGGTGAATTTGTTTTTTTACACATTTCAGTACATTTGATCTTGTTCTTGTGCTAATCGGGGATACCGCAACTTCCTAAGTGGAATCTCAGTTTCTTATAAGATAGTTTATTCCTTATATTGTTAAATAGTGTTTCTGAGGGACAAAAGAGATAGGACTTCCTAGTCCTCCAACTAGCTGACATGACTTTCTATGACATTGAACCTTGCGGTTTGTACACTCTTTTGGGAAAGTTGAATCAACTCCAAAGGAAAGTATTCAGAAGCACTGAGAACCATATTTTGGGAGCTTATTTGCATTTTATGTCACATGTAGGCAGCCCAGATTTTAAAGTGAATTCCATTTGTTGGTTTGTGCAATTACCAAGTGTCTTTCCTAAAATGTAGGATCACCACCCTTCCTTGAGGCAGACCTATTCCTGAGGAAACTCATGTCACTTAGGCAAAATGAAAGAAGACTGTATATAAAATACCACTTATGAGGTTGCACCACCAAACAAGACATCTGCATGTAGAATTATGAATAAAACCTCAAAAAACAAGAATGTTACTATGGCTTCCATTAACTTTTTTTTCTCTTCTCTTAGTGTACAAAATTGTGCTGGCTAGCCTACTTGCCTCTAGCTTTGACCTAGTTACATGAACATTGCCTATAGGACTTCTAATAATGTAGACTTCTAATATGTAGTCTCTCAACAGCAACTCTGACCATGGCACTCTTTTTTTCCCCTCTTATATCATTCAATGCTTTGTGATTTCCAAAAGAAGACAGGCCGTTCTTTAACATGGTAGAGACATTGTTTTCCGATCTTTGCTTACCTACCCTTGTCTCTCTAGTTTCATCTCCTACAACTTAATTATTGTTCTGAAAACCTACAAATCTGGAGCTTCAGAATCCTCTTGCTGTTCACTCTGCATGGAAGTTCTATCCCTGACATAAGTGGTATGTTATTCTTCCTCTTTTTGCATCTTAAGTCCTGCTGTTGATTAAGTATCATTCCAGACCTCACTTATTCCCAAGAGCCTTTTCTGCATCTTCCAAGATGGACTATCTATCATTAATAGTTGGCACAACATAGAAACTTCTAAATATTGTGTATTTTTATTTCTTCTGGGCTATATGCTTCTTGAAGAAAGAAAATGTTTCACAATCACATTTTGTTTGCTACCCCCAGCACATTCTTATAGCAGAATGGTCATTTAATAAATGTTTGCTTAAGGATGGTATATGGCAGGAAAAACATTGAGGTCTAAAAATCTGCTCTCAAGTCCTGTTAATTCTGATGTAAAAATAGGCTGCCACAGTATTATTACTACCTCTTTATTAGGTTACTGACACAGCCTCCCAACTGATCTGTCCAGTTCTTTCTATTTGTCTCCACCCCATCATAGCCATCACTATAAACATATCTTCCAAAATACCAGGTAAATAGGCATTGACTGATCAAGGTTCTCTAGCTTTGACTAAATATGTCAAAAAGCAGCTTCAGATATTCAACACAAAATTATAAAGTGAAATAAAAAATTACTCTTAGTCTCCAACTTACTCACGTACTTTTATTTAGATTTTTCCTTGATATGAAATCTCTGTCTTTGTACTTACTCTTGTTTGTGCCCCAGTTATGTCCTACATCTTAATTTTCAAGATTTGATTCAACATTGCATCATCACCAAAACTCTTCCTGATTTATTTCCCCAGCAGCAAAGCTGGAGTCTCTTTCATCTAAGACTCAAACTGTGCCCTAAATATATTTAAGTCACACATTTAAAAATCAGTAATGATGTCCATTCTGTTCTTCCTGTTCTAGACTGGAGCATACCTGGAGGACGGGAACCTATTTCCAGAAGTACAATATTGTACTAAGAACACACCATATGGAATCAGATTTAGACTGCAAACTTGACTCTAAACTGTCGTCGATTTAGCTACAGGATATTCTTTTTCAGTCTCAGTTTCCTCTGGTATTAGTAGGCATAATGGGGAAAATCTGGAATGAGAATTCTAAAGGAAAAAAATCACTATTTGCATTGCTACTTTGGCAGGAGAGAGAAGTCTAAACTCACAGTATGTCCAGTGAGGCATCGGTACAGGGACCGATTCTCCTGATCTGCCTGGGACTTCCCTGCTTTTAGCACTGGAAGTCCCACATCTCTCAACGCCCTCAGTTCCAGGAAAACTGTGACGGTTGGTCGCTCTGCAGCTAACTGGCATGACCATTCTTATAGATCCTTGAGCTACATGAATATAATACTAAAGATCTGTCAGAGAGTGAAGTACAGAATGAATTTAATAAGGGAAGACTGAGCTTAGAATGATCAAGTAGTAAGGTGTTGTACAAATCCAGTCCCAGACAGTGAAGTCATTCCACTGGTAGAACAATTAATAAATGGGAACATCTGTTTAATGATCAACAGAATTCAATGATTCCCTAGATAAGGTCATTGAAGAGGAGGAACTACATCCTCAATAAATTAGCTAAGAATCTTAAGAAGAAGGCAGAATTGTCATCAGGGTTGTTTCCTGATGCAGGTGATCAGCTAAATATCTCTAGAACATTGAGCCAGTAAATACTATTGAAAATTAAAATTGTGGCAAGATAACGTCTAAATGGGAAATGGAAATGAACGTATCACCTTGTATCTTCAAACAAAGTCAGACTGCATAGAATTTTTTGAGATGTTGTGGAGAACATGCTATGGACACATCTGGAGAAAGTGACGGCATTAAGTATGGAAGCCAGCAAAGAAGTGGAATGGCTAGAGAAAATGTTCTCTGAATTCTACCTTTCAGTCCCAATAAATAATTGCAATGATAATAAAGTAATAAATGTTCAATATGTGCATCTGTCAAGCATGTCAAGCAGCATACTAAGCACACATAAGTTATATTAAACCTCAAAAATCACTAGGAGTTAAGTATCCACTTGACAAAAGATTTTATATATCTATTTGGGATGATCAGAAATGGACAAAAGGGACAGGGGTCGTGGGAGAGAATGAGATGGTCAAGACCTCTGTGCTGTAAAGTGGGCAAGTCTCATCTCAATCACAGGAGAAACAGAGACACAAGGCAGTTACTAAAAAAAATTGAAATTAAGAAGAGGCAGCCACATCGGAGACAGATTTGATATTATATCACATCTTAAGTTTACATTATGAAAAGTGACTTTTAAGAAACAAGTCTATCAGCGATGTTGTCTGGGACTCACACAACAGATCAAATAAGTTTTGAATATTGAATGGGATTTTATTTTATTTAAATTTTTAATGTTTTACTTATTTTTTAGAGAGACACACACAGCAAGAGTGGGGAAGGAGCAGAAAGAAGGAGACATAGAATCTGAAGCAGGCTTCCTGCTCTGAGCTGTCAGCATAGAGCCTGAATCAGGGCTCGAACACATGAACCATGAGGAGACCATGACCCAAGCTAAAGTCAGACACTTAACTGACTGAGCCACCCAGGTGCCCCTTGAATGGGATTTTAAAATGCCACACATCAGAAAATATCTCAAGGACTTTTGTTCTTGTACATTAATTTTGAAAGGGTTTGTGGATTGTCCTACCCTGCAAAGTTTTCACATTAAAGTTGAGAAGAGTAAAGAGTTACGGCCAAACTAGTTAAAAAAAAAACTTTTATAGTTAATAATCAGTTTGAGTTTTCATCAAAAGCTATAACCATTTTGAAAAAAAGTGTGACATGGAAAAGTGTAACTGAAATGTTACTGTTAAAATGTAACTGTAGAGACAAAACCTTGTGTCCTCAAAATAAGCATATATTGGTGAAAGTTAGGAGAGAAGACAGTACTATGTGTTTAGAGAATATGCTTTGAGAAGGTTAACAAGATAGAGCCCATTTATATAACATTTCCTTCCTCCCACCCCAAGCACAGGGAAACCACTTGTCAATATAGTGCCCAAGTCACTACCAGTATCTGTCATTAGGGGTATTCCAATACATGCTTCCACCATTTATGTGCAACTTTTTTTCATTTCATACACCATAATTGAAGCGGTGATGTCATTTTTACAGAAAACTTATAAATAATCTGACAATTTAAATTTTGAGAATTACAAAGGAATTCAAGATGTTTATTCTATGAATGAGGAGACTAAAGGTAAAAATTAGAGGACACTTTTTAATTAAAAACTAATCCTTTTAAACAAGTATTTACAGAGTAACTACTATGTGCCAGACATTGATATACAGCAGTAAGTGGGTCGATATGGCATTAATCCTCCAGATGATCACTGTATATACTGTTTAACTACAGTTACAATGATACTGCATAACAACCACCCAATCTCAGAAGCACAGGAGAGTATGTATGAACTTGGCACACACATCTGGAGACTAGCTGGGCATTGTCTGATCAAAGGGAGGCTCAGCTGACTAGCACTACTGCTCCTGACTGGGCTCCTACTCAACTCAACTGACCGTCAACGTTGCAGATCCTCTTTTGCTTACTCAACTATACTAAGCCTTTCCAGTGAATTTTGCATTATGGCTGTACTTTTCAACTCTGTAATTCATATTTGGTTCCTTAAAAAACAGAGAGAATGAACTTCTCTTTATTGATATCATCTATTTGAAAAGACAATGTTCTAAGACTTTCTTTTCATTCTTGGGGTGCTGGGGCACTCTGTTGGTTGAGCATCTGACTTCAGCTCAGGTCATGATCTCGTAGTTCTTTGAGTCAGAGACCCACATCAAGCTCTCTGCTGTCTCTGTGGAGCCCACTTCAGACTCTCTGTCCTCTCTCTCTGCTCTTCCACCAACTGCGTATGCTGCCCCCACCTCAAAAATAAATAAACACTTAAAAAAACTTAAAACTTTCTTTAAGTTCTTTAAATATTCCTTTTAGTGTTTGGACATATTTAGAATAATTGAGTTAAAGTCTTTATCTAATAAGCCCAATATCTGGGGTTTCTCAGAGACAGTTTCTATTGACTCCTTATTTTAATGTTTATATATTAAAATACATAATGTCATACAGCCTTGTTTCTTTATACATCTCACAAGTGTTTTGTTGTAAATTGGATATTTTAAGCAATATAATGTAAGAACTGTGGAAATCAGATCCTGCCTTCTCCCCAGAGTTTGTAACTATTGTTTCTTGTCATTGTTTATGTTGTGATTTTATTGAACCAGTTTTGTAAAGTCTATATTTTTTTTTGTATGTGGCTATTGAAGCCTCTGACAGGTTCTAGCCAGCTGATGAACGGGCAGGGATTTCCTTAAATTTTTGGACCCATAATTCTCCAAATCTTTTCAGGGGGCATGGTGTACCTGTGTGGACATGCCTTCAACATTCAGCCAGGCACTTTACGACTGAACCTCAACATTCACTTTCTGCTTATGCAGAGACATATGATTAACCATAGGTGAGAGTTTATGACCATCACAGGTCTTTCCTTGACATTCACACAGTCCTATACATGCAAATGGCTCCCTAGATTCCCAGAAATATGTCAGAGTTTTTCAGCTTCCCATGGACATCTCATGCCACAGGTTTTGCTTTTAAGTTTTTGATCAGCATCCTGTTGTCTCCAAGTGATATACACTACCTCAGGAAGCCATGATGCTCAACAAATGCCCCTAGAGAAACTCTGTTGGCAGTAAGAAAACACTGAGCCAGGTGAAATAAAGAGAGCACTGTACATGGGTTCACCCAAGGAACAACCCCCCAGGTCACATAACCACAATTCTCTGGAGATGGGACCTTGAACCTTCAAAATGTTCCAAGCCAATTCTATCTCCTCAACTGGCTGCCAGAGTGCTGGTTTTCTTATGATTGTGATTTGTCAGTTTTCAAGGCCACTGTGGGACTGGGCCAGGGAAAATAGGAAGGAGGCAAGTTAAAATGCAACTAATTTTATTAAATTCAGCCATTTTTTTTGATTCAATGCTCCCCCAAATGCTGCAAACCTTCTATTAATTTCCAGAATTCTGAAACCATTCATTCTGGATCTTCCAGTGTCCCTTTGCTTTCACATCAGAAAGCAGAGGATTTGGGGAAGGTCTTTAATCCACCACTTTTGCTGATATCTTCTCTTACATATCTAGGTGTCAGGAGATGGTCCCCTGATTTAGGCTCTGCCCTACTTTTTATCCACTATCTACGACTAGTGAGGTTGCCGGGGTATGTTCCTTTCAAAGTCATGGTAGAGGCAAAAAACAAACAATGAAAGCCTTCTTAACAGTCTAGGCTCAGATCTGATACAATGTAGGAACCCCTAATTCATACTTTAAGGGAGGTAAATACAGAAAAGTGTGATGACTGGGGTAGATATTGTCACAACATCTCATGGTGAGTATATGGTACTAGGGGTTAACTGGGAGCCAACTATACAAAGTTATAGAGTGAGCAGCTCAGGAAGTAAATGCCTGAAACTATATTTCTATATGATTAATAAGAATCAATCTAGACTAGGAAGAAAGCATTGTATTCCATTCATTTCTAGGAGGAGGAGAAAGCTATCATTTCAAGTTCAGAAAATGAGGGGTCTCAAAAATTTATTTCAGTTTTTCCATGTTATTTTACCCACTAAAATCAGTGCTTCTCTAAATTTTCCATCAACATGTTCCTAGTGATATTGTGCTCTATAGGAGAAATGATACAATGGAAAAAGCACTGGACTTGAAAGGGATCAAACCCCAAATCAAACATTTCACTGCTGCTTTTGGGAAAGCTCTTTCACTTCCTGGTGAACTTTATTTCCTCAGCCATAAAGTGAAGATAATTATACAGTTGTTCTGAAGCTCAAACAACTTGCTGTATATGGTTAAAACATTATGCAAACATGAAAGACTCTTTCTATGCTATAAACCTGAGTGTGATATTGTCCTGCTGACTTTATTGGCCAATAAACACTATGGCTTGACTACATGTAAAGAGAACTAGGAAAAGGTTTTACTAACAGTTTTTAGCACCATCACCACCAAGTTCAGGATAATAGACTAGACAGATTGCTACAATCTCATAAAGAGTTATAGGATTACAGGCATATGAATGTAGTCCTTTTTGATGCAGTAATTCTCAAGGGTTTGCTGATCATGCACACAGTGTGTGAAAGGATATAGCAATTTATTTATGAATTATTGCAAAACCTGGACAGAGGAGCTTTGAATTATCATCAGTGTTATGACTTCATTATTATTTTCTATCTTTATCATTAAAAATCAGGAAAAGAAATAGTAAATGTTAAATACCATATATGTAATTGATATGTATAAATATTATTCATAATTATAACATATATAATATGCATATAATATATATAATAAGGTATGAATTATTATCTGCAATTTACAGGTTAAGAAAAATAGAAACCTAAGAAGTTTAAGGAGCATATATAGTAAATGACCAAGCTAAAACCTGAACCTGGTTGTCTGACTCCTAAACTCATGCTCTTGAAACACCAAGACACATCTCTCTTTTTTTAATTTCTCTCTCTCTGATTAAAGTATTTAAGGCAAATCCCCTTGAAGCGATAGAACACTAATTTTAACAGAATATCATTTTCAATAGTTAACATTTGAAGCTGATCCCTATAATTTATGGGACACTTTGACATATAGCTCTGGGGAAATACTGATGTGGTGAAATGAAATCAAGGGGGAATAGTTTTGAATATTTCTGATGATTTTTCTCCTAAAGCTCTCTATTAGTTGGTAAAGAATTTCTCAAGGGATCCCTGACCCTGCTTAGTATTCAGATTGCACAGGAAAAAAGAGCATCTACTTTCCTTGAGATATAGAGCCAAATTACATAGCCTCATTTTTCTGTGGGTTTGGGTCAGGCCTTTAATAATATTTTAATATGGTCATATATATTTAGAGAGTCACATTTAATGATTACTCAAAATTTACCTGAGAGAGGACATGAAGAGAAACTAACAGAAATGAAACCAAAAACTCAGTTATTGAGATGTTGGTTTCACAAAGATCTGTTTAAACACATAGTGCATTTTGTCATTTCCATTTCACTGCGACCATGTGCACATGAACACACACATAGACACATTCGTGCGTGTGTGCCTATGCCCATATCATATAATTACTATGATCATGTAATTGACCTTCTGATAGCATTTTGGTCTTAAGTCTCTTCCTTCATTTTTATCTCCAGATGCAGTAAGAAGTATGTAACAAAATTTACCATCTTAACCATTTGAAGTGCACAGTCCTAATGCACTACGAACATTCACATTATTGTACAAAAAATGTCCAACTTTTTTTTCATTTTGCAAAACTGCAACTCCATATTTACTAAACAATTACTCCCCATTTCCTCCCTCTTCATAGCCCTCGGTAACCACCATTCTACTTTCTGTTTCTGATTTGGACTACTTTAGGTGCCTCATGTAAGCAGAATCGTATAGCCATACATATATTTGTGTTTTTGTGACTGGCTTATTTCACTCATCATCATGTCTTTAAGTTTATCCGTTTTATGCCATGTGACAAAATGTCCCTCCCTTTTTTTAAGGCTGAATAATACTACGTTGTATAGACATACCACATTCTGTTTATCCACTCATCCATAAATGGACATTTGGACTGTTCTCACTTACTGGCTTTTGTGAATATGTTAGGAACATGGGTAGGCAAATATCTCCTTGAGGGACTGCCTTAAATTATTTTGGATATATTTACACAAAAGTTGGACTGCTGCATACAATATTTCTATTTATAATTTTCAAGAAATGTCCACACTGTTTTCCACAGGGGCTATACGAATTTGCATTCCCACCAATAGTGCACAGGGTTCCCCAGTGTGCACTTGGTAAGAATGTATATTCTGTTATGGGTGGATCCAATGTTCGGCATCTCTCTGGCAGGTCCATTTGGTCTAAAGGATGGCTTGAGTCCAACATTTCCTTATTGGTTTTATGTCTGGAGGTCTATCCACTGCTGAAGGTGAGGTACGTGTTGTTGTCTATTTCTTCCTTCAGATCTTTAATATTTGCTCAATATATTTAGACTTGTTGATATGGGGTGTGTATATATTTATGACTGTTATTATCTTAATGAACTGGTTCCTTTATCATTATATAATGACTTTATTGTCCCTTATTACTGATTTTGGCTTAAGGTCTATTTTGTCTCATATAAGCATAGCTAGCCCTAAATTCGTTCATTTTCTACTTGTATGAACTACTGTTTATAATCCTTTCATATCAATTTATTTACAATTTCTTAGTATTTCAGATATTCTCATATCTCACTACCTTTGCACTTGATTTATGTTTTCTCTTGAATGGTCATTCTCTTACTATATTCTCCTAACAATTTTCTGATTAATTGTGAATGAAATTTAATAACTGTTCAAAAGTAGGTACGGTGCTTCCCTAACATCTTTTTTTTTTTCAGATTAAGGATGAAACCTAAAAACATACCACATTCCAGTAACATTCTAGCCCACACTCTCGTCTACAAGTTATCACTCTACCTGGTGGCTTTCTTTAGACATTAGTTTTCAGACCTGTGGATTAATTAAGGTGAGGGGAAAATCCAAGTTCATTTTTACACCTCCATGGTCTATGACAGTATGAGTTGACTAAGGGAGAAGCACACATCAACACAGCTTTAGATCTGGCTGTGCCCAGAGTTGAGAAGTTCCTCAAGCTACATCAATGTCATGTTTCTGAGCTACGCTGAAATTGTCAGTAAATATTGTCTGATATTCTGACAACTTAAAATTAATTTGCTGTGAATTTCTATAGCCAAGACTATGCTAGTCATAGTTCCACACATAGCAACAGCTATCTTATTATTTCTCCTAGGTGCTCTAATAATGTAAAATATTTGCCATGGAGAATATATATCATTTTTTATTACAGGAAAGGGATATTCATTAAGCAAAATTAACAAGAATGCATTTTCCTAAACTTCAGTCCTCCTTGAATTCAGTTATTTGGAATGTGCCTCCCTAATGCTGTCTGAGCAAGCCCTTACCAAGTTGAATTTGGGGACAGGAGCAGAGCTTGGACCACAGAATAACAAAAAAGGCAAATCTTGACCTGGGATGGGCCTGTGTGGTCATTGGGCATGACTTCTCAGCTATAAATGTAGATATATAAAGAGAGAGAAGGAGAGAGGGATGAAACATGTCCTACAGTACTGTTCTGATGTTAATTTTTAATATCTCTTCACTAAAGAAAATTTAGCAAACTAAAGCTGAGTGAGTGGGCTCCATTAAGATGAATTCTTTAACTGATGATTTCTAAGACTGTCCTCTGATTCTTTTCTGCTTCTTATTTTATTTTGTGTCTCAAGTATTTGTTTTATCTGCGACATACAAATTGGCATACTTAGGGGTATTTCAATCTCTTCAACTACAGTCATTCAATGTTTATAAACTTAAACAGAAAAATTTCAATTGCATTCACATACCCTGTTGCAAACTGGTTACCACAAATATCTATGCTGAGCTGACTTCCCATTGTCTGGTTTAGAAAAATGCCTGCTGTAATTTACCTTCAACCTGCGCTTGAGTTCACACTGTTCTGAGAACCCTCTGATGTTGAAGTGGCTGCTGTAAACTCTGACTGAAACAGGAATGACTTCCAAGTTGTATGTGACCTAAAAACGGCTCCCCCACTGAACAGAAGATATTGACATTTATGTTTCCTCCAGGATTGCAATATCAAGCATGCTGTTTGGTGGTAGCACCCTGTGGCTCTGTTGGGCAACCATTTCATGCGCTTCTCTTTGTAGGATACCATTCTAGAGTGCTGCTCAACTATTTCCTTGGTTAATAAATGCCCAACCATATGGATGGATGGGTGGATGAATTATTTCAGACGTGAGCTGACAACATTTGTTAATATGTTCATTTGTTGTTTTATTGAGCTTAACCATGATAGAATTTGTAATCTTTCAGATTTAAAATGAATTTTTACCCCAAATTACATGTGATGGGAAAAGGTTTAATCATCTCAAGTAAGATTTGTCAATCACCAGACAATAATTCTAAGTAGAAATTCATATAAAATGACAAATAAGCATATTTAATGGCAAGAACCAGAATCCCAGAAAACAGAGCACCAAGGATATCAAAGATTAATCTCTAGTAATTTGGTGTTGAAATAGCTGAAGGATAATATCGCTATTGACTGAACTATATAATGTCCTTAGCGAAAAGCTTGTCAGGACTAATACAATCAAATACAAAATTGATACTAGGGACCATGACCCTACATCTCAAACACCACACTGGGCCTCTCCCACCCAGAGAAAGATAATTAATTAATTTCATCTGGAAAATGTCTGCCAGTCTGTAATTAACAACATGTGCACTTTAATCCTCCACTGTGGTCAGAATATACAAGGTGATTAATGAAGCAGATTTCAAACAAGACTCTTGGTGTTCTTTCTTCTGCTTTAAACTCTCAACCTTCTACTCCCACTCCACGTATCTTACTATGTTCTAAATGGGAATATTTAAAATCAATTAAATAATAAAATGCCTATTTTCTTCATTTTCTTAAAAAGATATTTCCACTCTAGGTTCAGGTCATGAGTTGTAAAGTAAATCTCAGAGAAAATATCATTTCGGTTTATTGATCCAGGGCATGTTTAAAATGCTCAATAATGCACATTCCATGTATTCTGCCAGCTCTAATTTTTTTTTAACTTGTGAAGTATTTGAGGGGTGCCTGGGTGGCTCAGTCAGTTAAACATCCAACTTCGGCTCAGGTCATGATCTCACAGTCTATGGGTTCGAGCCCTGCGTCAGGCTCTGTGCTGACAGCTAGCTCAGAGCCTGGAGCCTGCTTCAGATTCTGTGTCTCCCTCTCTCTTTGACCCTACCCTTCTCACGCTGTCTCTCTCTGTCTCTTAAAATAAAATAAAGACATTAAAAAAAAACATTTAACTTGTGAAGTATTTGAAAAGTGGTATTTATGAGTACATAAGAAAGATGCAACATGTTTTCTTTCAGATTTTGGCCTGCCATCTCTACAATGTAACCATCTCAATAAAATAATCAAGCAGAAAAATCAGCAAAGGGTGGTATATGTGAAATAGTGTAAGGCTGGGTTTTTGACTTGGCTTTGCTGATTCCTAGCAGTGTGCCTTTGAGCATATGACTTGGCACCCCTGTAATTTTCCTGCCTCTTCCATGAAAAGAAGATACAGAATGCTCAATATTCTGAGTACATAATTACAGGTATATTTAAGTATATCTATTACATATAAATATATATAAATGAAAATTTCTTCAAAGAGTAAACACTCATGAAAAGTAAGTATAGAAGAATATGTTAGTATCATGGGCTATTAGGAAAATGAAAAATACAACCATAATGGGATAGTACTATGTACCTATTAGGACAGCTAATGGTGACAATGCCAACTGCTGGAAAGGATACAGGGTACTAGGTCTCTCATGCATTATGAATGAAAATGTAAAATGGTATAGCACTTTTGAAGATAGTTTGACATTAAGAAAAATAGACATACTTAATGGCCTAGCAATTGCAGTCCTAGGCATTTATCCAGAGAAATAAAAGGTTTATGCCAACATAAAAACATGTACATGGCTGTTCACAGCAGCTCTTCTATAATAGCCAAACACCAGAAAAACTCATGTGTCCTTAAACAGGTGACTTGCGGAATGACCTGTGATATGTCCACACCAAGGAATACTTCCCAGCAATATAAAGGAGCAAACTATGAATACACAAAACACGGTTGGATCTCAAGGGAATTATGCTGTGTGAAGACTGCTAATATCAAAAGGTCATGATGGTTCTACAGAATACTCTTGAAATTATAAAATTCTAGAAGTAGAGACAGATTAGTAGGAGATGAAGGGAATCAGGGTAGATATCAAGGGGCACCAGGGGGAAATCCTTGTGATGACAGGACAGTTATCTTGACTGTGATGGTGGCCGCATAAATCCACATGTGTTAAAACTGCACAGAAACATACCTGCCATCTGTACACAGATGAGTACGTTCAAAATACCTAAAAGCAGAACAAACTCTGTGGAAGGTACCAATATCAAATTCCTGGTTCTGATACTGTACTAGAGTACTGTCACATTTTACCATGGAGGAAAACTGGGTGAAGAGTACACGGGGCCTCTTCTGTAGCGTTTGCAACTTCCTGTGAATATGCAATTATTTCTACATAAAAAGTTAAAAATTATATAGATATTTAAAGCACAAAGCATAGAGCTTGGAACACAGAAGTGGCTCAGTAATTGTGGTTACTGCTGATTTCACTAGAAGATGTGGTGGGTTCAAGCCCTACATTGGTTTTGTCGTAAAGAAAATATTTACTTAATTCCACCTTTTCATGTACATGATGGTAAAAGTAACATTTTCTCTGCCTGTCTCAGTGGGGTCTCATGAAGATAAAATTAGGTACCTTTAAAAATATATTTTGTTCTTAAACTGCTTTACCCAGCAATAAAAATATTAGTGATTAGTGCTTCTTTGGTTTTCCTCAATAAAACACACCAATGACTGCTTTCACGTCCAAATCGGTTTCTTGATGGACCATTTTAAGCAAGTGAGATACATGCATACATATGTGAGTGCATGTGCAGACATGTGGGGGGGGGAAGAGACAGAGAGAGAGGGAGAGAGAGAGAGAAGGACATTTTTATGAAAAGTTGTAAAACTTGATTATTTTATCTTTTCTTTTTAAAAGACCATGTTATTCTATTTCTGGGATTGCAAAATGATATCAAAATGCCCTAAGTATGAAATCATAAGAAGATGAATTTTATTCCTGTATGAGCTCTCTCCCATGGAACTTACTCCACTTCTCATTAATATGCACACAGGCACATACATACATAATATGTATTAAAAGCATATATATGGAGACTAAAAATAAGACTCACTTATCATTTATTGAGAAATAAGTAAGTAACTAGTTATATGCCTTTACTCATTAATTAAAATCTCATTTATTTTTAACAGAAGTTTCTTCATCCTAATTGTCTACTAAGTGTGACAATCTTTGGTCAATTGCTTGATTAATGAACTGATACATTCATTCATTTAAAAATAACTTCTGATTACCTACTACATGCTAGAAATTAGATTGAGTTATATATTTTATGCAGTCTCCACCAGTATAGAATATGCAATTGTTTAAAAAATACCTTCTTCCACTGCTTATTCAAAAAGAACAAGTGATATGCATCATACCAGAAATAAGGACAGGTACCAAGAAAACATGCAGAAGGAACATTTGGCTCTGACCTCATGGTTTAGGAAAAGTTTCCCAAAGGAATTGGCATCTAAACTGAGAACTGGAAGAGCAGGAAAAGATAATTTTTAAAAAGGCTTTGGAAAAAATGTAAATTATTAATCATTCCTGTGGAGGTAATTAATGGAATCTAAGTGCCTTACCAAAGTGATATATAGTGCAGACGAACAGAATAATAATTTTTAAAAGGGTAGGACCTAATTTTACCTTGCTTTTCCAACTGCACCTCCTCTAGAACAAATCAAAAAGTTGATGCAGAGACTGAAATATGGGACAGAGACCAGAAAGCTGAGAAGAAGACAAGAATTGAGGGAAGCAGACAAAAGAAACTATTTTTGGTAAATTCTAGAGAGAGGACTAAAGAGCTTACAGCAAGCTTATTTACTGAATTCTGGCATTCATTACCACAAAGCTGGTAAATCATTTTCCTTTAAAAAACCAGGGGCTGAAGTATGAATTTTTTTTTGTTTGCTCATTTTTCTTTCACTTCCAAAAATGAAGTCATATTGGTACTATTATTTAGGAAGACTCACATTTCAAAAGGAATAGAATATTGATAAACCTGTTGTCATAATATTCCTTATATCAGTTTTCTTAAAGTCAGGTAAAGTACTGAATCCTTCACACAGCATACCCGCAATCTCAACAAACTATTTACTGCTGACACAGTTTTTCTTTTGGAGGAACTTTGAAGGAACTATTAGATAAATAAAAATCCTTAGCTTTGTAAATGAACATGGTTATCCATTAAGTGGTGTATGTTGTACTAAATTATTAGCAAATGATCATTCATTTGGTTGATGATGTACAGAAGAAAAGTTCGGATTGTCAGAGTACTATGAATAAAGAAAAAAAAGATAAATAATAAACATTATTCTGTCATATCTAAGTATGTAACGTTAGGTAGTGGGAACTAATTTAACTGTTCTCCATTATTCTGACTATAATATTAATGCAGACAGCAGCTAACTTGGTAAAATATTTTCCTATAAAAATATCCATTCATACATTATCAAGTGAAACTCTCTTAGGAAAGACTTGCCTCAAACTCACCATTATTTAACTAAGTAGAACTTGTTCAAAAAGTTCTATTTTGTATTCAAATTTTCTTTTAAGTTGTCCATACCAATTCAGGACTTTTTTCTGCCTAAGTTTATTGCTTCCTATTTTTGTATACTCCGTTGTGATAAAAACCTAAAATGTCTGATTTCATGGTCTATTTTTTTCTTTAATTAAAGAACAAGGATAGAATATCTCACTAAATTAAGATGGCAGGCTAAGAAACCATTAACATACTTTGACTACAAGACTGTGAAAATGCTGGATAAACTACTTGAAAAATATTAAAATAAGTAACTAAGCTTGCAGGAGCAAATTCCCAAGTTGGTAGGCACAATGAGGTTACCAAAGACTAGAGATGAAGTATTTGAGTTGATCTTACACAGCACATAAGTGTGTGTGTGTGTGTATGTATGTGTGTTTGGGTGGGTGGGTGTGGGTATATGTCCCCAATGAGGAGGGAAATGTAGAAGTCAAGAGTGAGTGGTTAGTCTTGGTACGCTAGTGGCTTGAGGTTTCAGGTCAAATTAATCTTAAAATATACCTTAAGTCATGAGAAAAGAAGGTGCTATTATTTTTTAAAGCCATATTTTTAAAAGAACAAAACAGAACTTCAGGAAATTAATATCTCTACCTCTATCATATGAAAAAATGGACACATAAGTTTATTAGCATATTCAACATAGTTGAAGAATTCCTGGAATGTAAGATTATTAGGAAGACTATCTCCAGAATTCAGCAGAGATCAAGAGAGGGTATAAAAGAGGTTTATAGATATTAAGAATTAGATGCATACGGAAAAGCAAAATTAGGGAAAGAAGCACTATTAAAAGCAATTGTGGAAGGGTTAAGGGTGTTCACAAATTCTTTAAGAGATTAGCCTTCAAATCATCTCTGCCAAGCACCAGCTTGTTTGAACCTTCCAAATCAGACCATTCACCAGCTGATTATCACTGAGTGATCTCTCTTACCACTTGGAAGAGAAATATCACCTTGCTGAGCCTTGCAGGAATCATGAAGCACAAAACCATGAGAGAGTATTAAATGTGGTTTTAAGCCATTAAATCTTGAGGCAGTTTTTTAGGTAGAAATATGTATTTCTGGAATAGATACAATGGCTGAGAATTTTCTAAAATGAGCAAAATACAAATTCTTCAAGAATCACATCAATTCCCAAGCAAGAGAAATAAAACTAATCTCTACCTGGACTCACTACTGTGGACAGCAGAACAAGAACAAAGTGAAGTCTTGAATGATATAAAAGAAAAGAAATGACTATGTACAAACAATTCTAAGACTGAAGGCTGAGTCTTTAATAGGAACAAGAGATAAGAAGGTTAATAGAATAAAATCTTCTAAGTAATGGGTGCAATTGTCAACCTGGCATTCTATACCCTGCCAAATAACCATTCAGGATTAAGAGTAAAATCAAGGCAACTTTTTTCCTAAAATACTTAGAATGTTTACCAGCAACAAAGTGCCCCTTTCATAAACTCTTAAAGGATTTATTTCATTATAAAGAAAACTAAATTCAGAAGGAAATAGGAATTCATGAAACAATCTGAGAAAACAAATAGCAATATCTACCTGTGAGAAAAACAAACAAAAGAGTGATAAGTAAATTACTTTTTTTATGTTTCCAGAGGTGATCATTAGCAGATAAACATTTATGCATGATGATTATTAGTATTATCATTATTTCCTGACAGGTCTACATGACAAAAATCATACTTTATCTCATGTCAATCTCTCAGCAACTGATGAAGTCTAAACTAATATCTTCACATAATCACATTAGAAAATAGACATTGCGTATCTTAGAATCTGAACAACTAGTAAGTTGTTAAAATGGGGTTTGAAATGATACAGTGATTACAGATAGTGAAAAAATTCTTTAAAATAGATAACCTCTTGTATAGCTTCTTTGCTCCTTTTTTATGCTTGAATATGTTTCCTTTAAGCAACTTAAATGACTTTTACCATTGTCCGTTTCCCACTTCCAATACCCCTACTTTCTCATTCCTCACCAAACAGCACTGATGCCATATCAAAAGCTGTCTACTCTGAGAACAGCAACACCAGTCACTGAAACAATGTTCCTATGACAAACAATAATTGTGAAAATTTTAAGTTATAAATCACACTATATAAGATTCTTGTGCATGGCTATTGTTATCTCTACTGAAGGACCAAAATGTTAGTTCCTGTGTCCTTAGAAGGGGAAAGATAGCTACTCTCATTTTAAAGAGAAAAATGAAACTAAAACAGACTATGTAACCAAACCAAAATCAGAGTACATTAAAAAAAACCAAGATTCAAAACAATGTCCATCATATCTAAAGATAATTACATCATCTGCTGTTCATGTTGACTTTCATCAGTTTTAAGAATCTATTATGTGTCTAACATTGGAATTTGCTACTATAAATGATTTTTGATAAGCCTTGTTAGAAAGACTGTATCCAATTGTATCCAAGTGAAAACAATTCCAAATGGCAGCAGTCAACGTTTATTCATTGATCACTTACAATTTTCTGCCCATGTATTATTACTTTACACAGATGCTATAATTAGGCACATCTCTGGAATGTGAAGAAAATGTGACTTGTGTTGAAGTCAAAGTTAGTACATGAGAGAGGGGTATTCAGGCTACATACATCCACTAATTTTCTAGAAAGAACAGTGGAACTTCTGGTTAAACTAATAAAAGTTAATTACTGGCAATGATGATATTAAAGGAGGCAAAATAGAGTAAGGGCAGAAACTCTAAAGCTGGAGGAGTGAGAATGGGATTTAAATCTAACTAGACTCTTCTACTTGCTACTTCATTCCCTATTATGAGATTTATTTCCCTTTATTCACTACATTGTATTAAGTGACACCTACATTTAGCATTTGTGTCAATGTTTCAGGAAAAGGGAGTCAATGAAGATAAAAGCACATAATATAGAATCCAGTACATTGTGGTTATTTAAAATATCACATTAATTGTTTATTGAATGAAAATTTATTATGTTGCTTGACCAAGAAAGCTAGTAAAGAAAACAAATGTGGGCATAATGAATATGGGAATTAAAATAGTCTATTTCAAGAATTGGGCATTTATTCCCATAAAGGAAGAGAAAAATGTACTTATTAAATTTTGTCATACTGTTTTTCCTATTAATTTTAATTAGATCCTATTAAATATTAAAGAATTCCTTTTAATGGTTACCAGACTTACTATTTAGATGTATTATTAATTGTAGATGGAACTTCCCTCTTGTTAGACTTGCTGTTTTTTTGAGGAACTTTGTTGCATTTAAGTGTTATTCTAGTGTGGGATCCCATTGCATGTTCTCAAATAATCCACCACAATGTTGTACGTATCATATACAGAGTATAAGTACTTCTCTCAATGGGGGCTATGCTCTGGATACTATAACTCTAGTAAAAACACAAGTTGGACAGGTTATACATCTGACACTATATTTTAATGATCATCTCAAGATAGAAATTTAACCCTGGCCATTGAAACAAAAATTATTTCCCCACAGAACTAAGAAATAATCTTTTCCAATAATAGTTTGTGTATTGCTTTTTGATGAATCCTTCAAATAAAGGAAACCAGACCCCAAAAGAGTGGGAATTTAAGTGTGACAATGATTTATGGAGACTGAGATTGAAACTCTCCTGTCATAGAGATGGTAACAAAAATTGGAACTTAAAACTACGGAAAATGGCTGAATTAAAAAGTGTGTCCAATAAAGTTTTTCTTCATTTTTTCCCTTCTATTTGTGCATTTTTCACATTGGATTGGGGTATCAGGAAAGGGTTCCCAAAGGAAATGATAAGCAGACTTCAGAAAGGAAAGTAAAAATTAGGGAGGAGATATTTCTAATCTCTTTACTGGGAAGCAGTTTGAGATGGCTTATTAACTTAAAATTCCAGAAACTAAGAGTAATTTAGAGCTGGAAAAAAATATCTTTGGTGGAGTGGCTGGAAATAAGTTCAGAGAGCTGTGCAGTGATACAGCATGGAGGGAATTCTGTGCTAAATTAAGATGTTTGAAACATTCTGAAAATTATAAAGAGCCAGTGAAACATGATGTATTACTTTCCTGCTGTAACAAATTACCACCAAGTTAGTAGCTTTAAACTACACAGGTTAGGGATATCTGGGTGGCTCAGTTGGTTAAGCATCCAACTTTGACTCATGTGATGACCTCGTGGTTTTTGAGTTTGAGCCTCATGTCAGGCCCTATACTGACAGCCCAGAGCCTGGAGCCTACTTCAGATTCTGTCTCTCTCTCTCTCTCTATTCCTTCCCCACTCATACTCTGTCTCTCTCAAAAATAAATCTTAATTTTTCTAATAAAAAATTAATTAAAAAATAAACTACACAGGTTTATTATCTTACATTTCTGGAGGTTTGCAGTCCAAAATCAGTCACATTGACCTAGAGTCCAAGTGTCAGCTTCCCTGGTTTATGCTGGAGTGGAGAATTCACTTTCTTGCCTTTCTCATCCTCCAAAGGTTTGCCTTCATTCCTTGACTCGTGGTCCCTTCTTCACATGACTCCTATCACTTGCTTCGGTCATTGCATCTCCTATGACTAACTGAGCCTCCTGTCTCTCTGTGATAAGAACCCATTTGTTTACATTGCTCACTTGGGTAATCCTGGCTACTACCCCATGGAGATCCATATTATCACAGCTGCATAACCTCTGTAACGATGTAAGGTGTTCCCAGGTTTTGGCAATTAGAATATGAACATCTTCAGGAAGCTATTATTCAGCTTATCATGGGATATAAACAGAAGTACGATGTGATGCATTTTATATTCTAGAAGGAAACTTCTGATACAGTGGGAGTTAGTCTGCAGAAGAACCAGCCTGGAGGAAGAGGAACAGTCAAAAAGAGGTGGCTGGTGACCCCATGATGTAAAGAGGTTTATTCCATATGCCTTAATGTGCAATGTGCAACTCTCGATACTACCTCCTATTTCCTCCACAGGAGCGAAAGTTTCTACAGTAAGAGTAAAAACATTGGTAAGGAGCCTTTTAACAGAAGCTAGAAACTAACTGGGAAGGGAAAGAAGTGAAGATGAAGTAAGGAAGTGACTTTAGTCTCCATGTTTGGATCACCTTGAATGGAAATGGGAAATTTAAAAAAAGAGGAGAGTCAAAGAAAAACAAAAGGGTCCAATCAAAGACTCTACTAGCCCATAGAGCAACACTGTACCAAATGGGAAAAGATAGACACATTCCCAAAGGCACACAGCTTGGTCACCAGGCTGTGCCTTTAGAGGGAGAAACACGTGCCCCTTGCTTCCAACTGACGCAGCTCGCTGGTGGGGCACGGTGACAGCCTACCACAGACCACAGCCACAGGAAATCCTGAGCTCGGTTTCATACATGACACAGATAAAGCATTAGGGAAAACCCAGGTGGAGTCACCTACAGGCACTTCTCAGAAGAGAAGTCCAAAATCTGGATACTGGTCTTGTAGCTCTCCGCAGAAAAATAATAGAGCAGGACATGGAATATGTGAGATTGTACAGGAAGAAAAGAAAGTAACAAAATTTCAAAAGGAAGTCACGTTTAAAGAGATCCTGTTCAAAACTCACAGTGTTACTGCTGCCACCAAAATAAGTCCATCTCTCATCACAGGGACAGCTCAGGTACATACTGAGTGCATCTATTTGGTGATTATGACAAAACTATACCTTTCTTATTTTGCTTGTTTTAATTTTTTAATAATTTTGATGTCTTAAATATTAATGTGTGAATTTTTGATGTGTTCATCATGTTTGGAGTAATAAGAAAGTGAGCATGTCTACATTATTTGCTATCAGCAAAAGGGGAGCTGAGGTATTTCAGTTGTGGGTGAAAACAGAACACCCTTGATATGTATTTAAAAGTCTCTTAGAAACCTTTGGGAAGGCAGAGACAGAATGTTAGAGAAGGGAGAGGGATGGTTTGCTGTCTCACATTCAGGTCCTTCATCCATTCTGAGTTTATTTTTGTGTGTGGTGTATCAACTGATGAGCGGATAAAGAAGACATAATGGAGAACTGTATGGCAATGAGAAGGAATGAAATCTGGCCATTTGTAGCCAAGTGGATGGACCTCAAGGGTGTCATGCTAAGCAAAATAAGTCAGGCAGAGAAGGACAGATACCATATGTTTGTGCTCATAGGTCTAAAAGGAGAAACCTAATAAGGGACCAAGGGAAGGGGAAGTTGCGGGGGAGATAAAGTTAGGGAGAGGGAAGGAGGCAAATCACGAGAGACTCTTGAATAATGAAAACAAACTGAGGGCTGAAGAGGGAGGAAGAAAGGGGTTGGGGGGTGATGGTCATGGAGGATGGCACTTGTGGGGAAGAGCACTGAGTGATATATGGAAACCAACTTGGCAATAAACTATTAAAAAAAAAGGAAAAAGTAGAGTGAAAATTTTTAATCAAAATATTCTTTATTTTTATTAAACGACTCATTTTCAAATGAATTTATTCCATGATATGATGCTTCATACCAATTATTTGAACCTATGTGAAATGCCCTGACAAGGGAAAAATGCATTTCTGTACATTCCATTTGTGGAATTTACTTATCTATCCAATATATGTATTTCATTTAACTTCAGCTGATTTGAGACACTCAATTCCCCATTGGGAGGCACATGGCTTTTCTCATAAATGTGTAATTTTCAGCTCGATGAAACACTTGTACCTTCAGGGAGCAATATATTTTCTTCTCCCGGTAGTTCCTTATTTTATTTACCCTGTCAAGTAGCCAACAAGAACATTTTCTTATACTGTATCAGGTCTATGTGAAGTGTAAGCATTCAGTCCGCCCAACTTTTAGAAGAAAATGAGAAAATACACTGTCAAAGTAACTACAGTAGTTCTCACTGAGCCATAAGCCACCTGTTTGGAATTATCAAAGAACAAATATCTTCTTAAATATAAGGCATTCCAAAAGTGTTTGCATTTTATATTTGGCATCTCTGCAAAATGGTGGAAGAAAAGAGTCTAAATCTTGCAGCATACATTTGTTAATTGTCCCATTTTGGAGGAACCTAAGCATGAACAAGTAGAAATGCTTTTTCTCTTACTGTTTGTTCATTTAGTGGCCTGCATAAAACTGAATATGGCAAGTTCTGACTCTTTGGATTGTTATTTGTTGGAAATGTGCAGAAATGAAGCTATCAGAAATGTTCCTTTTAAATGAATATTGAATAGAAGCTAATGGCACCTGTTCAATAAAGCAATTTCTTCCTTAGTCAGAATGGCCTTAGTTAGGGGGAAAATCCTATTTCAGTGCCATTTTTTCCTCCCCTCCTTTATGCCCAAAGCATATTGTATGTAGAGATATCACGCCATGGACCCAGTAATAGTTCTGCTGTAGACAATTTCCACCTGACTGCATTCCTATTACTGTGGATAACCTTAAACTCAGGAATGGCATTCACAATTTATAAAGAATATAGAAAAAAGAGGACTTCCATATAAATCCAGAATTCTGTGTGAAATATGGATAAATTGCGTAACTTTGCAAGTGAACATGAAATCCTTTTGAGTGAGATCCTTATGGGAAGGATTACTAGTTTGTCACTCACCCTGAATGTCCTCCTGGATGTGCTATTATTTTTCTCATGTGTCATAGGTTTGCAAGACATTTCCCTGATGTTTTTCCCAAGACATGGAGAATCAGACTTTGACTAGAATAGGCTAGAGATGAAAAATGTAGTGTAGCAAGGGGTACTGTCAAAGAATCAAGGGTAGTTAATTTTGTTAACCTGGGTCAGGAAGACAAGAGATTTATTAAGGGAATCTGGCTCAATGAAGGAAAGTTAAAAAGATATACTAATATACAGACAGCATGAAGTATCCAGGAGTTGGCCATAGCAGATTTGGCTCTTTTTTAAAAAACTTTTTTAAGTTTATTCATTTGGGAGAGGGGGCAGCCGAGTAGTGGAGGGGCAGAGAGACAATCTGAAGCAGGCTCCATGATGTTAGCACAGAGCCAGACACTTAACTGACTAAGCCACCCAGGTGCCCCACAGATCTGGCTTTTATTGTTGATGCTTTTAACAATGTACTATATAATCTATAGAAAATAAATTGATGTACCTATGCCTCCTTTTCCTCATCCTTAAAAAAGTGTTTTGAGGGGTACCTGGATGGCTCAGTCAGCTGAGTGTCCAACTCCTGATTTTGGCTCAGGTCATGATCTCACTGGTTTGTAGGATCAAACTCTGTGTCAGATTCTGTGCTGACAGTATGGAGCCTGATGAGGATTCTCTCTTTCTCTTTCTTTCTCTCTCTCACCCTCCCCAGATTGCTCATTCATGCTCTGTCTCTCTCAAAATAAGTAAAAGCAAAACTAACAAACAAACAAAAAACAAAAATAAGTGGGTTTTTAAAAATATTTTTTATTTTATTTTTGGGAGTCAGAGAGAGACAGTATGAGCATGGGAGGGTCAGAGAGAGAGGGAGATATAGAATCCAAAGTAGGCTCCAGGCTCTGAGCTAGCTGTCAGCCCAGAGTCCGACACAGGGCTCACCACAAATGTGAGATCACGACCTGAGCCGAAGCTGGATGCTTAGCCAACTAAGCCACCCAGGTGTCCCTAAAATTAAGGTATTTGAATTGCTTGATGCACAAGATTCTGCTCAACTTCAAGCTTCCCAGTTTAAGCAGGGGTAGAATTAGTGAGCACATGATAATGAAGAGTTTCTCTGAATACTAACCAGAACGTATATGTTCTCTGAACTCCTTTTTGTCCTGTCATTTATGGGTAAGGTGGCACCTACACATGTTTGCTTCCAATAAGAAAAGAAGCAGTAGATCCTTCTAATCCAAAAGAGTGAAGTTTTACATCAAATGAGAGGGCCTGCCAGAATTCTAGCCTGTAACCACAGTAGACTAGCTCTAGCTGTGTTTCCACCATTCATTCAAGCATCCAAGCATGAATGCATACCAGCACCCAACCACCTATCCTCTATCAATACATCCATTCAGTCAATATGTATTGAGGACCTAAAGTAAATACACTGCTTAATAAAGTAAGGCCATACCTGCTTCATGGAGCTGAGTATAAATCAAGAGGCATGTATTATAACATACAATTAATTAATTTGTGAAAATGCTATTTAAGAAAACACAGAGAGTAATAAAAATATTTAACAGGCAGCTTTTTTTTTTCATAAAAGAATAGACATGACTACCCCCACACAAGCTAACCTCTTTATTCAAAGAAAGCTAAAGATACAACTATATTAAAAAGATAATACAAGTATATTAAAAAGAATAAAATTTATTTTTCAATGCTCAACCATTGGACTTACTTGCAAGGTCATATGACTGTCACACATCAACACTACCAGTCTGTGAATATCAAAGCATTAAATTGAGAAAGCTCTCTATTGCCTATTATGACTTGCAAGGAGGCCTTGGGAAAGATCTTTCCTTTGAAAAGCCAAACAGAAACACAGTAAACTTTCATACCAACTAGGTGTTCCAAGTACACTAAAACAATAAAGAAGAACAATAACAATGAAATTCTGAAGGAACTAAGAGATTCAGTCTTTATTTGGCAGAGAATGGCATGCAATTATAAAGCTATCAAGAGTCCAAGTTTAATTAAGAATAAAGATGGGTGACTATGGAAACAGTCATGAGAAAACATAGTTTTCCTTATGACAAGATTATGCAGTTATGACCCAAATATTCCATTCTGGATTAGATTGGTCAACAAACTGCCTTGGTGTGTCTAAGACTGAGGTTGTTCTGGGATGCAAGACTTGTAGTGCCAGAACTGAGAACACCTGTGGCAAAGTGATGAGAGATGGTGTTATGTCTTCTATAAAATCATAATCATATAAGACAACTATTACGTAAAGTTGTAACTTCCTCAATTTATGCTCTCTAAACACTGGTAAACCACGCATTATGGCCAACCACCCTTTGGAAAATGATCTTTTAGGGTCCACTAATACCTCCACAAAGTTAGACTCCTACCAGAAACTATTTTGTGCAAAGTAGCATTAACAGGCAAACATACATAAAATCTTGTCATTGTAGCTGTACACGTCCCCATCACATGGGACCTACACTTCACAGAATTAGTGAGGAGCAAAATGTACCAGCTAGCTATGCCATTTTATGACTTCACTGGCACCACGTTCAGTGATTCTAGCTCCACTTCTCAGTCTCCTCCTAAGTTACTCACTTAGAAAATGTTAACATTAGGGAACCCTTCCAAGCCTCAGTTTCCTCAACTTTAAAAAGTTTCATTGTCATAAGTGAAACATAGTGAGATCCTGTGTTGGGTAGATTAAGATAGTGCAAAGTTGCCAGCTAAATCTGATACATGATACATAGAGTGCTTTGTTTAATTTCTCACAAAGCCCTCTATTGAAGTATGCATTTTTAAACCACTTTATTGAGGTATGACTGATATATAAAGAAGGCTGTGCCTATTTGATATATACAATTCCATGAGTTCATGGATAAGTATACACCTATGAAGATATCACTATCATCAAGGTGATAGATATATCTATCATCTGATATATATCTATATATCTATCTGTATAGATATAGATATGGATATATACATATCACTGCCACAAATTTCCTCCTGCCTCAGTTATTACTCATAGTTATAATGAGAATACCTAACATTAAGATTTACCTTCTTAGCAAAATTTAAATATATAGTCTTATTAGCTACAGGCACTGCACCATATAGTAGGCCTCTAGAACTTACTTACTTTGTATAACTTATACTATGGTACCTTTGACTATAGCTTCCCCATGTACCCCTTCCCCAATCCCTGGAAACTATCATTCTACTCTCTGCTCCTCTGAATTCAACTTTACACTATTCCAGAAAAAAAAATGAGATCATACAATAATTGTCTTTCTGTTGCCTTTCAGGTAAATCCATGTTGTCACAAATGGCAGAATCTTCTTTTGAAGACTTAATACTATTCCATTTTAGGTATATACCATACTTTCTTTATTAATTCATCCATCCATGGACACTTGGGTTGCTTCTATACGTGGCTAGTGTAAATAACGCTTCAATGAACATGGGGTTCAGTTATCCTTTTGAGATTCTGATTTCAATCTGTTTGGATAAATACCCAGAAGCAGGATTGCTAGGTCATAGAGCAGTCCTACTTTTAATTTTGGACCCATCTCTATACTGTTTTCTCTAATGGATATGCCAGTTTACACATTCCCACCAGTGGTATAACAGAGTAACCTTTTCCCCACATCCTTGCCAACATTCTTAATAATAGTTTTGTGGGTTTTAAAAAATAGACATTAAGTGATTACCGTGATTTCAGTGCATATCTCCCTGATTATTAGTGAGGCTGACTTTCTTTTCATACACCTATTTGGCCATCTGCCTGTCTTCTTTGGAGGAATGTCTATCTGGTTGGTTCTCCTACCAATTTTTAAAAACAGTTATTTGTGTGTATGTGTATGCATGTATGTATATATGCATACATATATGTTGTTGTTGTTGCTACTGAGTTGTAAAAGTTCCTTATACATTTTGGAAATTAATCTTTTATCAGAAATATAGTTTGCAAATATTTTCTTTCAGTCCATGGTTTTTTTATTTCATCTATTGCTTCCTTTGTTTTGCAGAAGATTTTTAGTTTTATGTAATCTCATCTGCTTATTTTTGCTTTTATTACCTCTACTTTTGGAGTCATATCCAAAAAGTATTGCCAAAACCAATGTCAGGGAGCTTTTCCCTTATATTTCTTTTAGAAGTTCTATGATTTCAGGTCTTATGTTTGAGCCTTTAATCCATATTGAGTGGTATTTTGTATATGGTATAGGATGGGTCCAGTTCTCACACACACGCGCGCACACACACACACGCACGCACCTAGATACTTAGATGAATAATTTGTTAATATGCTCAAGATTACTCATCTTTATAGATTAATAGTCAACTGCACTCTACCTTCCCGAATATACTTAGGCCTATCAGCACCTAAGTATTTGAAAATATGCATAATATTTTCAAGCAAGAATAGCAAATAGAACTTTTAAATTTATAGACATATATAGACCACCAAAATCAGCACTGTCTTCATCATAACTATGTTGTTAATACTCCTATTTTGTTCTGGTTCTCAGAATTTAAAATCTGTGACTTTTCCCTGAACTTCTGAGTTTAGTCTGGGAGCTGAGACTGTATTTCTTAGTTCTGGAATAGGAAAATATTCCCAAAGTTTCGCTTAGTCTGAACTAGCCAGTCACTTTTGATCAAACCATAAATAATTAAATGGAAATCAATTGAACCTTGAAATCATGTCCTGGTAGATGACAGAGGTGAGATCAGAAGGACAATATATAGAGAAGAGTCCTTTTTTACTTTGAGCCTCCTCAACATAAACCAACAACAGCTTACGTTGTCATGAGAAATGGTGGCTCACTAGTAGTTATCCTCTAATAAGGGGAAATATCAGAATCTCTAGCAGGAGGACAGGAAATATCCCATTCTTGAAATTAGTTAATCAATCTAAGAATTAGGATTCTTCAACTGTATCCATCTCTGACTCTGACTTACACGGAATAGGAGACATGGCATGTTCCACATTTCCTAGTTCATGTTTCCTTCAATTAATTTGGCTGACCAAAGTGTTACATAGCTCCACAATGTATAGCTCACACCAACTTGGCGAAGCTGACATTTTAAAATAAGAGATATGAGGAAGAGGGGGTGACGGACATGGAGGAAGGCACTTGTGGGGAAGAGTACTGGGTGTTATATGGAAACCAACTTGACAATACACCATAAAAAATAAAAAATAAAATAAGAGCTATGGAATGACAGTTCAAATTTACTTGTTAGTAAGAATGCACCTGACATGGTATGAGTATCTGAAAATCATATATTAGAAGGGATATTGAGAACAGTAATATTTCCATGGAACTGGCCAGAATGTTGAAGAAAGCACCAAGTACTTGAGGGTTTGAAGGAGAAAGTAGCGATGTGTAGATTTGAATGAGACATGTGAGGTCGGCACATGACAGATTTCATTCACACAATACTTGAAAATAAATACTTTCTATTTAGTAGTTCTTTAACTTGCTCTAAGAAGATGAAAAACAGTGATTGAAACATAAAAAAAAACTACTTTCAAAAATTTTCAAATGTGATAAGTGGAACAGAAGATCATATGCAAAACTGAGTTTCTATCATATAATCACTTCAAGCAAGAAAGTGTCGAGTAAAACATTTCTAAAGATATTTTACACCTATATCCCCAAGCTCTGTGCCATGGAAAAGTAGATCCAGGTTAGGCTAAATGGTGCTTCTGAAAACAAACAAACAAACAGAAGTCTTTCACTAAGTCTGATCAGGTAACACTATGTTAAATTAAATTAGACTTTTAATATTTTTAATGTTTATTTATTTTTGAGAGAGAGAGAGAGAGAATGAACACATCCTAGTGGATGAGGGGCAGAGAGAGAGGAGATGGAGGATCCAAAAAGATGAAAAGTGGCTCTGGGCTGACAGCAGAGAGGCTGATGAAGGGCTTGAACTCATGAACTATGAGATCTTGACTTGAGCCAAAATCAGACCCTTAACCAACAGAACCACCTGATGCTCCTAAAATAGACTTGTTAATTGCAGGACTTATCAGAGCACTTCAAGTAATAGTGTGGGAAGGAGAAGATATGCACAAAAAGAATTTAAAAATTAATGGAACTGAGATCTCAAGATACTATTTTTGCCCTCTTATTCATCTTCCTCAAAACTATTGAAAACCATTGTCTTGTAAAATTAGTATATTATAGAATAAAGATAAATACAAATAAACTGTGAGAGATATCATCAATCAAAATTCTGAGTGCATGGAGTTATTCGTAACCACATATAATGATAGCAAAAGACAAGTAAATGTGGTGGCATGGTACAGATGTATTTTCCCCGCTGTTAATGCATAAGCATGAAAGGACCAATAGGAGTTGATTGGGAGGCCTGAGTGTAGCTCATTCATTAGCTCAAACTGTAATAAATAATACTATTCTACCTTTAAGAGGTCAGTTGATCTGAGCCAGCCCATGACCTGTTTGCCTTCAGATTTATTTTTTAGTCCTTTGCTGCTGTTCACTGTGGGAGAGGGGAGCTGATCTCTGCAAGCTCCCAGGTTAGCTGATTTCCAGCTGAATCCAGAAACTGAACTAAGACTGGAGAGTAAAAAGGATAGGGCTTCCAGGGATTTTCTCTCCTCTTTCTGTGGCTCTGGCTGGGTCTGTGTAGCATCAGGACCACTTCAGTGGTTCTACCACTTCATGTTTGATAATCCTGTCTTTCTCTTCATTTGTCCTGCCTTGGATGGCACAGACTTTTTGCTTTTGCTCATCTCTGGGTTGCACCAGAGGCTTCTTTTGGCTTTTTAGCAATTCTATCCTCCATAAAACAAATTCCCAGCACTTTATGTCCCATGACTTAGGTACTTTTGGTAGTTTCTGTTCTCTTGGTGGGATTCTGGTCAGGTAAGGGTTTTCTATTAATACAGAGCATTTTTAAAAAGGACTGATCCATTATTAGTTTCTCATAGGATTCCAGAGATGGAAAGGATCTTGGAAACTGCTTACCGAAGTCTCAGAGTGTGGAGGCTAGTCGGAAGAGAGAAAGGGCCAAATGGGTAGTGGAGTGAAACTCTTACCCCTGTTTCAACAAGATCACTATAATATTTACCTGTTTACATAACTGATACTATGCCATCAAAAAGTATTCCATAGATGATTTGTTTCCTCAAAACTGAAGAAAAGTCTCAGAAAAGGATTGACTTTTATTTTGCCCAACTCACTTTCCACTACATCCTTTTCAGATACAGAGACCTTTTATTGAATGGATCTGTTTTTTTTTTCTTTGTCTTTTTTTCTCCAGGTATCATAGGAGACTCTACTCATATGGCTTTACTTTACCTTTCCATCAGCCCTTTAAAGGTGGAAATATTATTCAAAAACTGAGGTTTAGAAAGGTAAAAGAGTTTGCTTCCACCTACACAATAAATAAGCATCCAAAATCTGACCTAAACACCAAACTAAGGTCTCTCCACAACACAATCATGCCTCCCTTGATGATTAAATGGTTATCTCATCTTAGAGTTACAAGAAGAGAAAATGATGCATTGAACTGTGCAGATGTTAAAGAAAAAAGCAGGTGAATGTACCTTTCAGCAAGAACATAATCTAACATCTGCTCTAGCCCCAATATAGTAACCCATGCCAACTCTGCTGTTTTTTTCCAACAATGTCTTATGAAATACAGGCTCCCACTTAAAATATATCTTTCTCAAAAATTATTCCACCTGAGCTTTTTAATAAATATTAATATAACCATCATCATCAGCCTTTCCAAAATAATCCAAGATACATGCTTTGTCTGATGAGGGAAGGGACAAAAGTCTTTAACAGATTCACATACGGGAGGGAAAAACCAATTAAAGATTATCTCTGAACCAGGACCGCCAATATGAGATGCAATGCCTAACTGAGCAGCCCCAGATATACAACAGGTGAAATGATGAAAATATGATTGTGAAAAATGTAACAACAGTCTGATATGCATAATTCATTTTTCCCATGGAGCCCCTGCCCATCTGCTGTGACTCAACTGAATATCAGAAGATGGAAGCGGGCCATCATTCATTAACTCGACAAACTCCTTCAGGGCCCAGCTTAGCCTTCATTTTATTTTGGTTCTTGCACCAAAGACTTGGAAACCATTAATTACTCTATGCGTTTCTGAGCTTTCTGGGCTAGGATTGAATCCGCTTCTCTTTTAAAGGGGGCAGAGGTGTGAAGTGCTTTCTGCACAAAGCAGAGTGCCTCACATTTGTTAATGCTCCAGAGTTGCCTTCTCCTGGGCTAACATGGATTAAAACCATGAAAACACAGCCCTAATCCTAATGTTCTTGCAAACAACCCTCTCAAGCTTTATTTTTCCTGTGTCTGTCTAGGCGCATGCAGGTTATTTGACACTAAGCATTTCACGTCAGCCTTTGGAATCATTGCTCAAAAGAATTTCTGGAACTTTAAAGTTCCACACATGGAATAAGTAGGTGATTTTAATCTAATTCTGTAGGATATATTGGTCACTTATTTAAAAGATATTAATCAAATGATGCTTTGCATTGAAATGTCCTTAATTATTCCTTTGTAGTTTAGGAGTAGTTTTCTATCTTTCTCATTCAATCATATATTCATTTGACAGCTACACAAAGAATGTTTTCTGCATCAGGCCCTGACATTTACATAGGGGTTTCAGTAAACCCTAAGACCTATGCCTTTTCTTTAATGCATTCAAGTTCTGATAGGGGCTTAGTCTCTGCATCAATGCTGCAGCAAGAATGGGCATTATTTTTCCCCTTTCAAGATGCCCTTCTCTCTGAATCTCAGAATCCTGAATCCTGTCATTCCTCAAGATCTGTCTAAACTCTAAATTCCATGAAAATGATGACTTCTGTCTGCTTTTGCTCACTAGGTGTTTATCCTGAGTCCCAACAGTGCCTGTCACACAGTGGACATGCAACAAACATTTTAATTATTTATTTACTGAAAAAAATCTTTTTTACTTTATTTCTTATTTTATTTATTTATTTTATTTATTATTACTTTATTTTTGCTTTATTTCTTATTTCAGATAGAGAGCATGCAAGTGGGGGAGTGAGGGGCAGAAAAAAGAAAAAGAGAGAGAGAGAGAGAGAGAGAGAGAGAGAACCCCAAGCAGGCTCCACTCTCAGTGCAGAAACCAATGTGGGGCTTGATCCCATGACCCTGGGACCATGACCTGAGCCAAAATCAAGAGTTGGGTGTTTAACCAACTGAGCCACCCAGGCACCCTGAAAAAATTCTGTTTTATCAAGCCAAATGGTTTTCTGTGTTCGTGGACACTGCTTCACTTAGAAAAAACATTGGTAATAGGTGTTTCTAAAAGTGCATGCTCAATTTTTACAAACTAGCTGGGCTTATAAAATAAACACTGTCTGAGTGCAGGGACATGATTTAACCATGTTGGTGATCCCTTCAGTATTAAACACATATCATTAGTAATCCCTACATTTTGTTTGACAGATTTTCAGTTTGACCAGTGGAGAAATAAAGAGCAGTAATACTATTATGAATAAAAGGACTTACTAGTTTTTTTTTCTTTTGTTAAAAGCTAAAGACAACATACAAATATGGAATATTTAAATATTGAGATTATTCTTGGTATATTATAAATCTGTGTAAAAAATGCTTGATTTTGAACATTATTCTTTTTTGTCATTTTAAAAAATAATTAACTTTATTTATCTTCATGTTAAAAATGTAAATTAAGAAAGTTTACACTCTGGTGAATCTTTACAAATGTATAAACCATTGTAACGATCAGCAAGATCAAACTATAGAACATTTCCATCAACCCAAGAAGTTTTCAAATATTTTTAAGAAGGAGCCACTCTCCTGTTCTGATACTTTATACAAATGGAGTCATAGAGGAGGATTAAAGAGGTGCAACAAATATCTACACTATTGCTCTTTTAATGCTTTATAAGCCATTTAGAGTAGTATATACATTGGTAACTAGTCAGTGGACTGAGTCTGTAAGTTTGTTAGGAATATTAGTATGCCCAAATTATTTTAATTTTCCCTGTTATCACTCTGATAACCTATTTTTTTTTAAAAAACAACTCAAATGAATATCAGTCTTGAAAACATATATTGTTTTAAATAAAGGAATGGAAGCATGTGAGAGAGCCTCTAAATACCTTTGGGCAAAAAGGGCACATAGCGTTTTGCGGTGAATGCCTATCTTGAAATACAAATCCTAATTCATCTCATCAGGGAGTCTTACTTAAAATGGATATGATTGGCCACAGTACAAAACCTTGGGTTCCAACAGGACAGTGGCCAGATGTTATGGTTTAGTTAGAATTCCAAAAAGCAGATTAGAACTATAAAGACTTTAGGAGCTGCTAGTGGAATGGAGAAATTCTGTAGCTTTCAGTGTTATATTTAAATATGTCTACCAAGATTCTTAAGAATGTAAGCTTATCTGTAGTTGGAAGGCTGCAAGTTCTGTTTCCCTGCCAGAAATCGTAATAAACTGTTGGCACAGTCCACAAACAATAAACAAGATTAGCGGAAGTTACACATCCTACTCATTACTGCTTTGTTGAGGAGTCATTCAATTGAGAGAACAGTATTATAGGAGTTATTTACACTGATGTGAATCATTTGGTCCATAAACAAATGAGAAATGACCTGTTAGTCCAGGAGATTAAAAGCTAAGCAGATGTTTCACAAGAACAAAATTAGTCCGGGGGAGGAAACAGAAAGCAAATTCACATTCTCCAGTGGCTTTCAGAACTGTATGGTGTTAGACAATTTGTGTTTGTTGAATGGGACAAGGAGGTACTTCGGCCATTTTTTGGCTTGGGACCATTTTTAAAGAAGTTTCAAAAGTCCTTTTTGGAAAATGATGTTTTTCAACAAGGAAGCAGGTACTGAGAAAATGGGTCTTCAGGTAGCTGACGCAACTTTATAAAAGGCTACAAAACATCTGTAGATTGAAATTTATGGCCTGGAGATTGATTTTGCTAGACTCACCCCAACTCATCAATCCCTGGCCCTACTACAGTAGGTCATGCTATACCCTGTAACTACTTATGCTACCATTAGTGAAGTAGAGAGGAACCTTTTCCAGGATATTGGATGAAGATGAACAGTAGGAAACTGAAGTTCAGAGAGAACAAAAAAATCAACCTGGTAACAGACTAATTAGAGTAAATGATTCATAAGGGATCTAGAGTTGGTGATTCTGGGTTTCAAAAAGCATGGACTTCTACAACGAGTACTGCAACAACTAAGTAGTAGTAAATATTTACTCCCTGACACCAAGGAGTTTACTATCTCATGAAAAATATGTTATAGCTTTGTAATAAGAAGATTTCAATCCGGATCTCTGGTCTTCCAAGGATGCACTTTCTTATTTAGAATCTTGCTAAGTGTCCCTTAGAATCTTGCTAAGTGTCCAAGAATATTGCTGATGCTAGTGAGATGGGAACACAAATTTACATTGATCAAGGTAGCTGACAATCTTGGAATCTAACATGATTCTCTCTTTAGAGACAGATAACTAGAATTTAATTGGGCAGCCCTAAATCCTGAGAAAACAACTTTCTTTTTCTCAATTGGCATGATCAGTATGCACATAAATGTCACAATCTTAATTTTCAGTTAAGAAATCTAAGATGAGGAGAGTTTAACAAAATTGCTAACACTGCTACAAGTGTACATAAGAGGGTCAGGATTAAAAATTCTGGTAGATTTCAGTAAATCAGGTGTCTTTTCCCACAACTCTAATGTTAAGAATTTGGAGACAGTCAGGGTATGAATCAAATGGGGAGCTTTTCCAACCATATATTTCAAACCATATATAGCAAAACTCGACCATTGTGACCGCCATGTGCTAGTATAAATATATTGCTTTTTAAAATATGTTACCCTTCATTAAAGATGTGCTCACATAGAGTTCAACATGTTTCGGATTGTTTAACCTATGCAAACTAGTACATTCACTGGAATGCCCCAATTAGTAACATCCTTTTCTTCTCAATGTAATTTAACTATGCCTTTTAGTAAAGATTTAAAGCTGCATGAATATTAGGAAATTTTGAATGCATTTGCAAATACGCTGATTACATAATCAATGATACTGATCATGTAGTAGGATAAATTGCCACTGACTTTGAACTGCCTTCAAATTCCCCAAACATAAATTACCATAAATTTTTAATTAGAACTAACTTTGTTTCTAGAAAAAGCAACAGACTATCATTTAGTCTATGTAGTTATTTGTAATTCATTGGCTATAATTAGTGTTCTTAATATATCAGATGAAGCCTTTCAACTGAAAAATTTCCTGAAAAAAAAATTTTAGGGCAGACTCCTTGTGTCCTACGTCCATCATGTGATTGTACTCTTATGGCTGATACACAGTCCCATTCGTTATGTTTTGTGTCCTACTAAGCTCTCTCTTGTTTATACTACTATGTTCAAGCACCATACCCTAAAATGTTTTCCTGCAGCTACAGGTCATGGTACATAATTGATGTATAATATATTCCCACAGAGAGAGGAGGGAACAAGGAACATATAACATGCCATCCTGCTGCTAGTATTTATTGATAATTACTCCATTAAGCACTTTACATATAGTCATGCTGTCAGTGATTTCCAATCAAAAACCACCAGGAACATGCCTATGCTTGAAATGGTCAGTTTCTGTGCTCGCTTTGGCAGCACGCATACTAACATTGGAACGATACAGGGAAGATTAGCATGGCCTCTGTGCAAGGATGACATGCAAATTCATGAGGCATTCCATATTAAAAAAAAACCAAAAACAAAAAAATAAAAAGTTTCTTACAGCACAGGAGAACGCACACCATGGGGAACCATGAGATCGCATTAAAACTGTGTTAAAAAAGACTTATTACAGGATTTGTGCTCTGATTATCTGGGGTTGGGTCCCAAGAAGCTGGGGCTTGCACTAGATTGAAGGATGTCAGAAAGCAGGGATAATTCTATGCTTAGGATTCATTTTTTTTAAGTTTTTAAAAATGTTTATTATTTTTGAGAGAGAGAGAGAGAGCAAGCAGAGGAGGGGCAGAGAGAGAAGGAGACTCAGAATCGGAAGCAGGCCCCATGCTCTGAGCTGTCAGCACAGAGCCCGATGTGGGGCTCGAATCCACAGACTGCAAGATCATAACCTGAGCTGAAGTTGGCTTCCCAACCAACTGAGCCACCCAGGCGCTCTTCTATGCCTAGGATTCTTAATAAATCTTATCTTTAGGGAAGGTGACCTAATAAAGGGAGGCTAGAGCAGTATCTGGTTAGAAATAAAAGCAGCAGCCATTCATACTAGCTAGGAGAATGGCTTGTTTGGTATTTTTTGCCTTGGACAATATTTGTATTTGGTCAGTTTTTAGACTTGATTATGGAGTTGTCTTGTTTTTGTCTTGGTCCATCATGACCACAGAGCGGCCATATCTGGTAGTGATAGTCTATAAAACTGTTTTGTTCAAGAGAAGAATAATAGAGTCTAGCAGTGAATGCCAAAATACCATGACAAAAAGGCTTAGCTGATAGTACCAAGCTAGCTCCTGGCTGACAGAGACCACCTTTTTCTTTATTAATCCATAAATTATATAATTTATTTAATCAAAAATCTAATCCGTTTTATGCTATTTTCATCTCCATTCTATTGGTGAGATAAATGCAAGTCAGATCAGTTATGAAACTTGCCCAAGGACACAGTGATAGTAAATGGACCCAGTATCTGAACATTAGGCCATCTGCTCACCCCTAGTTTCAGAGGCTGAACCATTAATCCTAAACTAAAGTCTCCATGAATAGACATAGGAGAGAATTAATAATTGTATTCTTCACCTTTTGAGTCAATTCATTACTCTAAGAGTTATAAACATTAAAATTTTTTTCTACTCTAGATCCACTGATAGTTCCTAACATTTTGAATTTATTTCCTCCCTCTTCTCTTATCCCTTCATAAGGCTTTGGTTTGTAAAGTGGTCCATTTGTCCTGTACCAACATTAGGTTTACTCATACCAAGTATATTACTCTCATGCCTTCAGGCTGAAATACTGAAGTCTTATCAATGTTTCTAGGCTGAGCCACCTAAACGGATGAACAGGTAAAGCCCATCTTTCAGCCAAGGAGATGAGCAGAAAAGCGTTCTAGCATGATCCTGCAACAAGGTCTAAGACTGCTTAGGGATTTGTTTGGCTCATAATTACAGTCACAGCAGCCTCAGACAGCCAACAATACAATGTGGTTTTTCATGACTTAAAAAATTGTTTGTTTATTTTGAGAGAGAGAGAGAGAGAGAGGGAGAGAGCGAGTGAGTGAGCACAGGGAGGAGAGGAGCAGAGAGAGATGGAAAGAAAATCCCAGGCAAGTTCTGTGCTGTCATCACCAAGCCCAATGCAAGGTTCAATTTCATGACCATGAGATCATGACCTGAGTCATAATCAAGAATCAGATGTGTAACTGACAGAGCCAGCCAGGTGTTTGAAAGTTTCACATTTTTTTAAAAATGTTTTATTTATTTTTGATAGAGAGAGACAGAGCATGAGAGGGGTAGGGGCAGAGAGAGAGAAGGAGACACAGAACTGGAAGCAGGCTCCAGGTTCTGAGCTAGCTGTCAGCACAGAGCCTGACGCGGGGCTCGAACCCATGACCGTGAGATCTGACCTGAGCCGAAGTCGGAGGCTTAACCGACTGAGCCACCCAGGCGCCCCTGAAAGTTTCACATTTTTTAAATAAAAAAGAGTAGACAACTTGGTGTAAAATTTTCCAAATGTGTTTACAGATTTGTAACATTTTGATACAATTATGAGTATTCAATATGATAACCATATTGCAGAAGATCTAACGTTAGAGATAAACTTGTTTAAAAAAATTTCTTTTACATTTATTTATTTTTGAGAGATAGAGTGAGACAGTGTGCAAGTGGGGGAGGGGCAGAGAGAGAAGGAGAAACAGGACCTGAAGCAGGCTCCAGGCTCTGATCAAGTGGTCAACAGAGAGCCCAGTGCAGAACTCAAACCCATGGACCATGAGATCATGACTTGAGCTGAAGTCAGACACTCAACCAACTGAGCGCCACCCAGACACCCCTAAACTATTAGTTTTAAAACCTATTTTCGGGGCACCTGGGTGGCTCAGTCGGTTAAGCCTCCGACTTCGGCTCAGGTCAGATCTCACATTCGTGGGTTTGAGCCCCGCGTCGGGCTCTGTGCTGACAGCTAGCTCAGAGCCTGGAGCCTGCTTCCGGTTCTGTGTCTCCTTCTCTCTCTCTGCCCCTCCCCCATGATCTGTCTCTCTCTGTATCAAAAATAAGTAAAACATTAAAAAAAATAAATAAATAAAACCTATTTTCAAATTCTTTGACACTCTTCCCAATGAGAGGTATGGTAAGTTCCCACCCTTGGAATCTGGACAGGCTTGTAACTACTTTGACAATTAAAATAAGGCTGAAGTGACACAGTGACTTCTGAGGTAAGTCATAAAAAGGTATGCATCTTCTGCCTTGATTGTTGGAAAATTCACGCTTGAATTCTGAAGCTACCATATGGGAGATCTAATGACCCTGACATGACCCTGATGGAAGATGAACCATCTTTGCCAAGTATCACATCTGTGAATTACATGGTGTTGAGCTCTTTAGACCATGTGTCACTATAATGCCACTGAAAGATGTCTAACAACACCCTAGAGGATAGAAGAATCACACAGCTGAGCCCTGCCTGAGTTTCTAAACCACAAAATCATGACATATGATAAAATGGCTTTTGTTTTGTCAGAGTTTCATATATAGAAGTAAGTAACTAAAATGAATACATTTATCTCTGAAAACATGAAGGATGCACAGAATTTAACATGGGTGAAAAAATGGCCCTTTTTAGTTTTATTTTTTGGCTGAATGAGAGATGTCATTTTTTTTTTGGAAACTCAGTTCACCATGAACATGATGCAAACTTGTTTTTTTACCCAAAATAATACAAATCTGGATGTGACAAGGAGAAAAATAAATATTCCTTTATTTTGTGTATACACCCAACTATTATTTAAGGACTCATTAATTCAATCAATGAATGCAGACAATATTTGGGATTTATTCTGTGCCAGGCACCGCATTAAGCACTGGGGACATAGTAGTAAGACATATACTATTTATCTCCCCAAATTTTTTTAGTTTAGAGAAAAAAAAATACAAACATTTATAAACATTCTGGTACTTTTTTGTGGGATATTTCCAGTCATTTTTAAACTGTTTAATCATCTGTTTGAATTTCTGGATTCAAATGTCAGCAGGGAAACACATTTCAATATGATGGGTAGTCTATTAAATGATGAACATAAAGTGATTTGAGATAGTAAGTAGTGATTCTAATACTAATACATGCAAAAAATACTTAATTGAGGGAAGTGGTTACTTAATAAAAATGGAATTGCCTAATGCAAAATATAGTAACAAATATTTGTATTATTCCCATAGACCAAGACTCATCCCACATGTGACTCATAAAATGATTTTGGGTGGTAGAATAGCAAAACATGAAAGAAAATAAAATCTCATGTTGCAAAAGCCATTTGACTTTTAATTCATCTTTTAATGATTTTAAATATACCAAAAGATTCAGTTTGGCACTGGTATGTCCTGAATACCATTCCAAAACTTGATCTAACAAAGAGTAGGTTATGGCACAGAGCCGTCAAAAAGAACATTGTCTTGACAGAATACAATTGTAAGACTTTTTTTGTATTTGTTTTTATATTTACTCTTTTTAGGGCAAATGACACTGATTTTTCCATTCATAAGGAACAGAAAAAATAGGCTTCCCATAATGCCAAAAAGCTACATATAAATATTTAATGGGACATACATGGTTACTGCCAGAGCTTTCTTCTCCAGAATGAAGATAGGTCCTTATGGAATCTGAATTTGGTTCCATGGCCAAATCTGCCAACAAATGTTATTATACACACGCACAAACATACATATATAGAGAGTCTACATATAGTCTATATAGTGTCTGTGTGTGTATGTGTGCGTATGTATGTATGTATGTATGTAACCCTAACCCTAACCCTGTGTGTGTATGTATGTATGTATGTAACCCTAACCCTAACCCTATACATACACACACATAAGTGTATTCATTCCAGATTCACATCCCGACTACTTTCCTTTGTCAGAGCCAGCATCATCTCCCACCTCATTTAAACAGCAACAGTTTCTGATGTGCCACTTCCTATCCCCTTCGCTATAATCCATTCTCAAAACAGCAACCAAAGTGTCTCATAAAAACTGTAGCTGCTCTTTTCAGAATCCTCCAATGTCTCCCCATTTTATTCAGCATGAAAGTCGATCTATTTGCAATGTCCTATTAGGGTATGGCTGCTGGTTATCTACTTGATCTCCTCTATTACGAATCTCATCTTGCTTCCACTTACTAGGAAAAGTGTTCCTAAGAATATTGCGTCTTCAAGAAGTTTGAATACTAATACACGTATTTCCAGCTAAATTGGATTCTGATAATAATTTTTACTAGATATTGCTATTTCATTTTTTATTTTTGAGACAGGTATGTAATCTCTTAAATAGCTAATGTTTTATGCAGTTGAGATGGTGAATTTCTGATCTTTATAAAATACAATGTTTGAAAATACTAACACTTTATAAGTTCCACTAGCTCTCAAGGCCAGCTTTATTTTTCTCCATAAAGACCAAGATCCTATGGTTTAGAATCAGATTTAAATAGCCCAAATAACAGGATGCTTAAGCAAGCAGGAAGACAAGCTGATCGCTCATATACTCCATTATTACCATGCTTCTAAAGCTCTCTGTTTTACATTTCACATCATGTATCAGTAAAAATGTGGCAATGACAAGGTAATAGAAGGATGATTAGCTTTAATGTACTCCCTTTCATGTTTTAAGTTAGAGCAAATATGAACTAATTTATACCCTTAGCTATTTTTCTTTTCTGTGTGTATTGTAACAAATGTGAAAATTGCTGGTGTAAGTGCAATCGATCAATTGAGATAAATGCAAGTTGAGTTCAATGAATCTTTAGCAAATTTTTATATGACTGCCCTTCTTGGTAAAAACTGTTCGTAATTTCTATGTCAGCATAAACAGTGTAGAATCCTGGGAGTGCCAGGTTCTGATAGGTGACATGGATTTTTTGATTAAGCAAGTGAACCAAATATCAACAAATCAAGTTAGCTAGCAATTGAGTGGTACAGGACAAAAAAATCATCAAGTGTGCATTTGATCTTAAAGCTGCATTTCTTGTTATCAACAGTACAGCTAATCAATATTTTGACAGGACTTGGACAGGAGTTAAATAATATAGGCAGTCAGTTCTCAATACTCTAAATAAAGTGTACCTACAAATTATTCACTTTTCATTTGGGATTTTATTTCTGGATATATCCTTTATAAAGTATGAAATATAATCAGAATGATTAATAGAATCATCATCAAATTTAATGATATACTGAATACACCAACAGTGGATATATCTAGAAAGACAGCTGAGATTGTTTACCTGATGAGAAGACAATGGAATATTATTTAATGATAAAAGGGATGAACTATCAAGTCACATAAAGACATAGATAAATTTTATTTATTTTAGTTTTTAAAGTTTTTATTTGTGAGAGAGAGGAGAACACAGGTAGAGTGCACAGGAGTGGGGGAGGGGCAAAGAGAGAAGTGGAGAGAGAATCCCAAGCAGGCTCCATGCTGTCAGCTCAGAATCTGACATGGGGCTATATCCCACAAACTGTGAGATCACGATCTGAGTCAAAATCAAGTCAGGTGCTTAACCAACAAACCCACCCAAGCATCCTATGAAGATAAATTTTAAATGCAAATTGCTAAGTGAAGGAAGTCAGCCTAGAAAAGATGCATGCTATATGATCTTACGTAATATTCCGGCAAAAGCAAAATTATAGAGATGATAAACAGGTCAGTTATTGGCCTAGATTGAGAGGTTGGGAGAGAATGGGTGAAGCCTTTGGTAATATTTATGTATGACAGGCTAAGAGTGGACACATGACAAACTACATTTACCCAAATGCATACAACTATAGAACATTGAGCAAACTTTAAAATACACAGAAAAATTTAGAAGGCTGGGGTTCTAAAAACAGAATAAAGAAAGTAACCAAAAATAAAACTTACTGTTTGACAAATATATGGAACAATTTAAATAATGGGGATGGGGAATAGTGTGCTAAATTAAATAACTCTGGAAATGAGTGAAGTTTGTAAGGCTATAAGCATGGCATTGTAGTCAATAAAGTAGTTTCCTACTGGAGTAAAGGTTAAAAATTTTATGTCACTGGGGCACCTGGGTGGCTCAGTCAGTTAAGCCTCTGACTTCGGCTCAGGTCATGATCTCACCTTCGTGGGTTCAAGCCTCGCGTCAGGCTCTGTGCTGACGACAGCTCAGAGCCTGGAGCCTGCTTCCAATTCTGTGTCTCCCTCTCTCTGACCCTCCCCACTCATGATCTGTGTCTCTGTCTCAAAAATTAATAAAACATTAAAAAATTAAAAAAAAATTTTTATGTCACTATACCTATATAACAATTGAACACGTTAGTGTGGCAGACAGTGGAAGCCACTACTGAAGTGAGAGGCACAAGTAAGAGGTAAAGGCTAGAAAGATCCATGTGATAACGGATTCGAGTTGGTGACTTTAGTTTAGCTGGTGACATCTGTGTATAGATCCAAATGGTTACAATTAGAAATATTATAAATATGTGTATATGCACAGAATAGTGTGCTCACATAATTCACTGCTCAGTCAGTTAAGAAGTCCTAGAAGCAGCAATATTCCAGTAGCACTGAGTTTACCTTGCACTAAGATCTTGGTTCCTAATATCATTCTTTAATTAAAAAAAGAACACAGGCTCCTTGGAGAAATAACTAATCCTAGGAATGGAGTAGGATATATTTGAGTCTAAAATGTCTTTTAGTGCCAGACACTAAGGAAATGCTGATAAAAATCCATAATAATGGGTCTATGTGAAGGGGACAAAGTGCCAACTGAAAGAGTTCCCAATAGCCAAAGCTGGGACAATTTGAGCTATACAATCAAGTAATAATAGGTTATAACCCCAAATATGAAATAAACATACATGAGTCTTTACTGACATGAACAAATAACTGCAAAAATAAATAAGTGGAGAAAATCTAAATCTCCTATCCAAAAAAGTTCCAAATAATTTAATAATCAAAAAAGGAAGCATACTTGCCTACTCCTAAATGTGAAATGTACATGGTGACTTCATTCCAAAGAGAAAAGTATAAAAAGAGGGTACAAAAAAAGTCATTTTACAGTGAAGTCACCTGACAAACATTATCTCAGTCAATGTTTTTAAGGTCAACACCAACAATGACAAATCACATTGATATGATCGATCACAACTTGATGTGATTTAATATCATTTGATGATAATGGTATAATGTCACTCTACTTTTGTGGTCCTTCTCCCTAAAATGCTAACTCCAGTCTAATCATGAGAAAAACATCAGTGAAATCCCATTTGTGGAACATTCCATAAAATACCTGGTCGATACTCATCAAAACTGTGAAGGTCATTAAAAACTAATAAGTATGAGAAACTTTCATAGCTCAAAGACTGCTATAGAAACACAATAACCAGAGGTAATACAATATCCTGAGTTGGCTCCTGTAAGAGAAGAAGGCTCTTAAGGAAATCAAGATCTAATCTAAAATATAAGCCTTAGTTAATAATAATAATAATACATTAATATCATTTCATCAATTGTGACAAATATATCATACTAATATAAGATATGGGAAACTGGGTTTGGGGAACATGGGAACCCTATACTATTTGCCATTTCCTGTAAATCTAAATTATTATAAATAAAAAGTTTATTTAGAAAGAAATGTAGCATAGTATCCGAGTTTTAAATATAATACTGATTTTAAGGGAGCATTAAAGTTGCAATGGCGTTGGCACAATCACTAGCAGTAACAGTATGGAAGTTCCTAAAAATATTAACAACAGAGCTACCATATTATCCATTAATCCACATCTAAGTATATATTCAAGGAAATTGAAATAAGGATCATGAAGGAATACCTGCACTCTCGTGTTCAGTGCAGCTCCATTCATGGTAGCCAAGACATGGAAGCAACTTGAATATTCATGATAGATAAATGGATAAAGAAAATTTGGTGTATATATATATATGTTATTCATCCCTAAAAAAGCAAATCTTGCATTAGTTACAACATGGATTATGCTAAGTAAAATAAGGTAGACAAAGAAGGACAGATACTATATGACATAACTGAGGAATATAAAGTACTCAAACTCAGAGAAGCAGAGAGTAAATTGGTAGTCTCTGGCAGTTTGGGGAGGGAGAAATGATGAGGTATTAGTCAAAAATACTGTTTCAGTTATGACAGATAAGTCCTAGAGATCTACCATGCAGCACAGTGCCCACAGTTAATAATGTACTACATACTTAAAAACTTGCAAGAGAATATATCTTAAGTGTTCTTATCACATACAAAAACATAATAATAAAAAATAAAGAGGGAAGAAGGAGACGTTTGGAGGTTATGGTTTAGAATGTGGGAATGGTTTCAGATATATACTTATCTCCAAACTCATCAAGTTGTGAACATTAAGTATGTATGGCTTTTGTATGCCAATCATACCTCAATAAAGTGGTTTAAAAAAATGAAAAGTTAAAGCAAAACAAAGTGGCGGTGACATAAACCACAATTGTAATTCTGACTGTTTAAACTCAAAATCCATACCCTCTATGAACAATTCATAATTTCCCTAGACAGATAAACTCCCTTTTTCTCTGAATTCCCATATCATTTTATTGGTAGATTTGTCTCAACAAAAGAATAATTTCCTTTTCACAGTTACAAAAATTGCTACAGCAATATGTACCTCATTTCCATTTAGTGTTTGAGGCTACCCAGTTTGAGAACAAAATTATTGATGTAAGTAAATGTTGTCCCAAGTTATTTTAAAAAGGTAAAATATTCTCTGTGCTATTTTTATACTCAATTTATAAGATGAATAAATTTCCTTTTAGAAATATACGTTTAAGCCACATTTTAAACAGGATTATCAGAACTTAAATGAATTTTTCAATTATCTGAAATGATAGAGCACTTCTCAATATATTCAGATAAATTTCATGTCTTAGCGTGGCAGTCTTCAGCATAGTTCAGCGTATGTCTGGGTTTCCTTCCATTGAAGCAGTAGGATTGAATTTCCCTGCCTCTTGAAGTGAAAGTGGCCATGTGACTGACATTGCCCACTGAACTATGAGTGGAAATAATATATATGACTTCTAGGTGGAAACTGGAGGAGTTATTGTGCAAGTATCCATATTTAGTTTTTCTGTCTTTGCAAGCATGAGAGCACAACTAGACACTGAATCTACTTCACACTTGGTCTCTGAATGAGGATGAACCTCATTGGCTACCCGATGCTGTTCATGTATCATGAACAAAAATAAACCTTTGTTATTTTAACCCACTAAGATTTCTAGAGTTGTTTGTTATTGCAGCATAATCTAACCTGTCCTGACAGATACATTTATTACCTTTTTTATTTATTTATAAGAACTATACGGCTCGTATTTTCTGGAGCAATATGTTAAAACTAAAATATCAAACAATGAATGCCTATATATTAAACATGAACTGATGTGATATGCTCTTTTCCTTCAAAAAACTCAATTCATCAGATTGGAGGGCATGTAACAGGTTATCTGTCAACAAGTTGTCACTTTGAACATTTAAAAAGAAAGTCGCTTTATAAATCCTTTAATTTAAAATGTTTAATTATTAACTTTACCGAGAATCCTATCTGCCATGCTCAGTTATGACACCAATCAAAAATTAAAAATTATACTGATCAAAAATAGAGATTGTAATAACTTGACAGCTGAAGGCACCTAACTTTAAAGGCTGATAAAAGTTCAAAAAGTTGGTAAGTATGTTTGAAAATGCACAATTTCTTCAATAATTATCTATTTTCTGGAAAGGAATTCACTTTTTGGTCTGCATACTAGACATATCAATATACATTATATTTCAAAGAAATAAGACCATAAAGGTTGGAAATGTCTGCTCCCCTGGTCTTCACCATCAAGTGGGTCCACAGGACAAGCTCTGGCCAATAAAATGTGAGCAAATTTGTTGTACGTTACTTTCAGGCTGTGCAACTGTATGATCTATGCCTATTTTTCAGTCTGTCTTTCCTCTCTGGAAATCAAAGAGGCCTCATGTTCTAAGTAGGGCAGGTTAAAGATGGCATCATCTCTGCCAATACTGCACTATCTACTATGGTCCCCTTACACTCAGCATACCTTAGAAATTTCCCTCTTTCTTAAATATTCCTTAAATTATACTAAGTTAAATATGCCACTTATTTCCTGCTGGGCCCCTGACTCAAGGAATCAGATCAGGTCCCAGAGTGTTATGTACAAAAGCACACACACCTCCCTCCAACTGGCCTGTGATAAATGTCTAAGATCAGGGAGAAAGAAATCTCATATACTAAGTCACTGAGATTTGGGGATTGTTTGTTAAGGCACTATAACCCTAGTCTATCCTGACAAATATACCTATCTAGACTAGATAAGGATTCATATGAACCCGACTTTCCTAAAAAATCTCTGGCCAGGGGAAACTGGAAAGGGACTGTACAGAAAAGGTGGGGGGGAACCCACAGAAGGTAAAATATCAAGGAGAGTTTTAACCCAATCTCTCAGGGGAATGGTAGAAGTAAATTTTACCTCAAACTTTACACCAAACAGAAGCAAGAGAGCTTGAGTATCATATTGAACCTTCAGTGATCATTAATGGAACTTTTTTTACACCTCTGTATGTGAGCAGAAGCTCCAAGGGTAGTTTTTGAAGAAGTGCTCAAAAAACAGTAAAGGTTAAAGGAGGCTACTTTGAAATTAGCACACGTAGTATCCACTAGGACCACTTCCAAAGCAGAACATGTTTTTAAGTAAACCTTAGGTATTATGCATACCACACCATTAGAAGGACAAACAACAGCAGTTATATTTAGAAAGGTCACAGAGAAATTAAAAACATGAGGTCTTGGGACACCTGGGTGGCTCAGTCGGTTAAGTGCCTGGCTTCGGCTCAGGTCATGATCTCACGGTTTGTGGGTTCAAGCCCCACAGTGGGCTCTGTGCTGACCATTAGCTCTGAGCCTAGAGCCTGTCTTCAGATTCTGTGTCTCCCTCTCTCTCTCTGACCCTCCCCTATTCACTATCTCTGTATCTCAACACAAAAATAAATTTTAAAAAATTTGTAAAATTAAAAAACAACATGAGGTCTCAAAAATATGAGATCTAAAAAGAAAAAAAATAATCAGGTACCCAAATTTTAGGAAGCTTTCTATTCTATGAAAGATGTCTTGATTAATTTACTTCTTAAGTCATAAACACAAAACAGTAATGGAAAAACAATATCAGGTGATACATATACATTTTTCTCTAGAGGAAAAATGTTTTGAGACTACTACATACCCATAGCGAATACAACAACAAATATTTAAAAACTTCTGTATACATTCTAGTGAGAGAGAGAAAAAAACACAAACAAATGTGTTATACTACAATATCAGGTGGTAAAAATGTTATGAGGAAAATATCGGCAGAGTAGGGGAAAGGCAGTGAAAAGAGAGTGGGCTAGTTTTGAGAGTGAAGTAATGGCAGGTCTTTGATCAAATAACTTCAGCTAAAGACCTCATAAATTGAGTAGGTGAGCCTTGAAGGTATCTGTGAGAAAAACATTCTAGGTGGAGGATACCTCAAGTGCAAGTTCTGAGAGCCTATACCAAGTTCATTGTGCTCAGGGAACAGCGAAGGGCAGTGTTCTGGTCATACCGAATGGAGAGAAGAATTGGATATTGGAATATGCAGTTGGAGAGAGAGCCAAAGCCAGACCATGCAAGTCCTTGCAGGCCAAGATTAGGTGTATTTGTGTGTGTATGTGTGTATGTTTTTATTGCTGTTGTTTTTACTTTTAAGCCATTAGAAGATCATGAACATAGGACTTGCATCCACTAATTCTGGACATGAAGAAGCAAGAGAAAATGAGCTTAATCCTTACTACGAACAACCAGAAAACTGTATATAATATATAAAATGACTGGTTTCACACACTAGACAATCCATAGCACTAGAATGTGATCCCATAAAGAAAGGAAAAAATGAGCTGAGTCCTACAGGTTTCCCAACTTCTGGTCTGGATACAATGCCTAGATTGCAATCACAGTGAGGGGCAAATAAGCAAACAAGAGACTGGCAGTTGCACTGAGTAGAGACTAGGGTTTAGAGAAGCTTAAGTGATTAAAGTAGTAAGGCACAGTTATGGGGTTGGGTGGAGTAAAATATGTAGAAACAAAGCTCAAGGAATCTAGATAAGGGTTACTTTTAGTCATTGCTGAACACTTACCTGTATGTACATAGAGTGAAATTCCATAAGGCCTGGCCAAAAATACCAGTAAGTTATAAGATTAAAAAAAAAAAAAAAACTGGTAAAGCTCACATAAGGCAGGCAGTTGTTCAAAGTCTAACCAGCCAGAGAGTAGTGTTCTTGGTGATCAGCCAGATCATTTAGTGGAGACCTCAAAAGATTCATATCTCAGGAACATGGCTTAATTATCCCTAGATGAAGTCTACTCTAGACACCCCCAAGAAAATCTTAAAAGAAGCATCAAGGTCATATATTTTTCTGAAATAACTCAATTGTCAAAATTAACTGCCCAAACAGTAGCATCAGATTCATAAAGTCCAGCCTCCAATTGAAACGTATTATACATGCTAAGAATGAGAAAAAAAAAAGTAACCCATAACCAAAAAAATCATTCAATATAAGAAGATGCAGAAATTACAGAACTGATTAACAGATAAGGATGTTAAATACCTATTATATCTAAGAACAAGAATTTCACTAGAAACATGAAGATAGGAGAGAAACTAAATATATTTAAAAATGTGACTTCTAAAGACTAAAACAGTATTTGAAATTAAGATATTGCTGGATTGACAGATTAAACACTGCAAAATAAAAATATCAGTGAATCTGAAACACAGCAATTGAATCAAAACACTATGAAACAAGAAGAAAAAAACTGAAAACAATTAAGAGTCTCTTTGACTTGTATAATATATTAAACAGTCTAACATACATATAATTGGTCTCTTAGAGGAATCAGAGAGAAAATACAATGGCTGAAAATTTTCCTAATTTGAGGACAAATTACAAACCCACAGATCCAAAAAGTGCAATGAATTTAAATGGTATAAACGTGCATACAAATATGCCAAGTTATAACATGTTTTAGTCAGATTTCTGAAAACCAGAAAGAAGAATTTCAAAGGCCACTAGAGGAGGAAAGACACACAGGTGCAGAGGAGTGACTGGAATACTAAATGAAGACTCTTTTTTCAAAAACTATAAAAACTAGGAACCAATGGAATGACATCTTTAAACAACTGAAAGGGGAAACAAAGAGTACCTGTTTATCCAAAATTGGTATCTGGTAAAATACATCCTTTAGAATTATTACTAAGAGCCTCAGATGATGGTGGTATGGGTAATGGAATTACTGTAGAACTTGAATGTGGTGGTAATTACACGACTATATGTTTATAGAATTGTACACAAAAAAATAATGATACTAACTGAATATCCATACATTTCATTGGAATAGAAAAAGATGCAAAAAAATTTTTTTTATCCAAATAAAAGTCATAAAATTTATTCCAAATCGACCTACACTCCTAGAAATCTTAAAGTTTTGCATAAAGAGAAATGATACCAAGTGGAAACTTGAATCTACAAGGCAAGAAGAATGATATAAATGATTAAAAAATATATGTTATTATAATATACAGCACATTATATTAATACACATATTAACATATATTTTCTATAACAGAGGAAACAGTTGGCCAACATAAAACAGGACTCTGTTTCTTCTCCACACATTCCCAATATACACTTATTTTCCCCCAATATTCACTCTTGACTACCTGTTCTATATCCCATGTGGCTGACCAATTCAGACTGAATCTACAAACTATCTTGTCTTCTGATTTCCAGTTAGGTTCAGTCAATGAAAAGCACAGGAAGGAGATTAGAGGAAGGGAGGAAGGGATGGGCTGTTACTTCTCCAGCTTTGCTGCTGCAAGTTCTCCAAGGCAATGTCTGGTTTTCGTTTTTAAAAAGTTTAATCCATTCACCTATTAGTGGGTATTTGCAACATAAACAGTTTTCAAATATTATTAAAAAAAAAGCTTCATGCACATTCAGTATATACTTTTTTATATGGAATATATGTTTTTGTTTCTCTTAGGTAAGTAACAAAGACTGGAATGACTGCATGATAAAGTAGATTTATGTTAAACATTTTATAAAGAGTCAAATTTTTGTATCATTTTACATTCCCACCAGGCAGAAGCTAAGAGTTCCAGCTTCTCCACATACTAACACTAGATATGGTATTTTCAATTTTAATCATTCTAATAGGTGTGTATAATTTGTTTTTATTGTGGTTTTTATTTCCATTAGCTTAGTAAGTAATGACACTGATCGCCTTTTTATACATTTATGTTCCCTCTATGTATCATCTTTGGTAAAATGCCTAATCAAATACATTCCCAATTTATTATTTGTTTAATATTTCCCTGTTTTATCATTAGATTTTGATTTGAAATGTCTTTAAGTAGTCTGGACATACAAGTACAAATAATCAGGCATATAATTTGAAAATATTTCCTTCAGCTTGTATTTTGCTTAACAGTGTCATTTGAAAAGTAGAAGTTTCTCATTTTGATCAAGTTCAATTTGTTTATTTTTTTCTTTATACAAAGCTAATTTTTGATGTATCCAAGAAATCATTTTGTATGTATAAAAATATCCAATCATCATGATGTACATCTGAAACTAATAGAATATTGTATGTAAATTATACTTGGATAAAAAATATTTTGCCTAACCCATGGTCACCAAGATTTTCTCCTATGTCTTTATCTAGAAATTTTATAGATTTAGGGGTTAGATTTTAAAAGATATGAATCAGAAGATGTGGTATACATATACAATGGAATACCACATGGCAAAGAGAAAGAATGAAATACGGCCATTTGTAGCAAAAAGGATGGACCTGGAGTCATGCTAGGCGAAATAAGTCAGGCAGAGGAGGACAGATACCATATGTTTTCACTCATAGGTCCAGCAGGAGAAACCTAATAAGAGACCATGGGAATGGGAAAGTGGGGGTGAAAGAGTTGGGGAGAGGGAGTGAGGCAAATCATGAGAGACTTTTGAATGCTGAGAACAAACTGAGGGCTGAGGAGAGAGGGGGAAAGGGGAAGAGAGTGATTGTAGTGGAGGGGGGCACTTGTGGGGAAAACCAACTCAGTAATAAGCTATTTAAATAAAAAAAATAAAAATAAAAGATATGGATCAAAGTTCAGTGGTTTTTGGCATATGAATATCCAATCATTCCAACAGTATCTCTTGAAAAGGCAATTTTTTAATCTATTAAATTGGCACTTCTGCCATATACATATATGTCATGTTTTGGACTATTAGCTCTGTGTAGTTGATCGATTTGTCTATGATGATACCATGATTACTTTAGCTTTATAATGTCCTTCAAATATGTTCTTTAATTTTGCAAGCTTGTTTTGGCCATCTTTTGTTCTTTTCATTTTAACATAAGAATGTTAAAATCAGGTTGTGAATTTCTACTACACTGTCTGCAGAGATTGTGGTTACAGTTATGTTGAAATCTATTGATCAATTTGGAGAGAAAGAACAAGGATATTGAAAGTTTAAGAAACATGTTGACAGAGTGATAGCCACCTAAAGAAATGCTAAAATAGTCTCCTTACTGCATGAATTGTAGGGTACTACATATATACCAGTATCTCAAGGATGGGAATCCTAAGTACCTTTTTTCACGATTTGTGAATTTTTAATATAAGAGATTTCAGGACTTGAAATCACAGCTAGAAATACTGAGAAAAAACAGTATTTGGTCACATTTTAGGAGTATTTATGTTTTTGAATTATTTTTTCTTTAGATGTTAAAAATGAAAAGATCAACAAGCCATCCAAAACCCTAAATGTTTTGGGTTTGCCTGTCTTCTGTATGTTGCTTCATCCTCAACTGAACTCACTATTCCAGATACACTGGCTCCTTCATGTTTTCTAAGTACGCCAAAATTCATTCTACCCTAGGTTTTTGCTTGTGCTGTTATTTCTACTGATAATGTCCTTTCCCAAAGGGCATAGACGGCCCCTAGTACATTCAGATCCCTGCTCTCACAGCATTTCATGAAAATAACTGTCAACTGGGCCAGAGGGGGTGGAAGAGAGAAGAGAGTAAGATTAGACTGAGAGAATTCTTACTTGCTACAGGTTTTTCGTTTTGTTTTTTACTTTTAAGAATGTATCACTACATTAACGTACTGTTGTTTATTTTCCAGAATCCTCGAAAAAGTAAGGTAGAGAACAGAACAGTCTTGCCCACTGCTTTATTTGTTGTCCGTAGAAGAGTGCCAAGCATACAGTGCATATGAACAAATAAATGTGGGGAAGGAAAATATAAAGATGAAACAGAACTCTCAAAAGTGGATTTCAAACTTTTTCTCATTTGTTGGCATTGGGTCATTTGCATTCTGTTTTGAATCTGCATAAATTAACTTTCTTACTGGGAGTTGAAATGTTATCTAGTTTGTTCTTTGGGAAATAATAAAGTGAGATGAAATTGAGATGGCATTTGGCCAGTATTCCCTCTCTTGAAGTTTTCTAGGGGGATGTATACACAAAGGATGAAGCAAGACAGAGTAAAACTTTATTACAGGTTGACATTTTGTCCCCACAGCCTGATGAAGAACACTAGTAATAGAGGCTGAAACAACTGGAGAAATCATTTTTTAATCTGCATTAAAAACCTACATAAGCCATTATAAAGAAGGTCAAAAGGTTATTTTTTATTAATCTCCACCCCAATGAACAGAGACAAATATCAAGTCTGCAGTGCAGAGAAAGAGAGGGACTGGACAGGCATATAAGTGCAATGGTTGGTAAAAACTGATTTTAAAACAAGTGTTTTATATTCTATCATCACAGACCATAATTAATATCCCCTTACTCAGGTACCTTTTTGAAAGGAAGAAATGGTTTCTTAAGAGAAATCAAACTGCTCCCACCCCCACTCTCCAAAAAACAGATTTCTAGGCTTTCTTTCAGTTGGAACAAGTATTAACATTCAGACTGTAAAAAGATAATAGAGTGGTGAGACACTGCCAAGGTTAACTATCTCATGCATCCCTATTCCTACATGTGGTAATGGAAAGTCAAAAATGACCAAAGGAAAAAAAGAGGGGAAAAAAAAGACTGGAACTTCTCCCAGAGACGTAAGGCAACAGCTTTGTGTAATGGTTCTTTTAATTATAAATTATGAAAGAGCATAAAGACAGAGGTAGTAGGGGTCCAATGTCTTCCCTCATGGGAAGAAACTCTTTCTACTTTCTGTGAATAAAATGAGAGATGGAATGTACGGACAATGGTCAGACCATATGTGACATTAGAACTGACCCACAACCTCTGCAAGCACCTGTTTGGGAGGCCAAACCACAACTTCTTCACAACTAGCTCAGAATGGTTGGAACTTAGTTCTAAATTCCAATTTCTCTATCTTTGTTTTCAATACCAGGCCAATCAAAGAACACCAAAAATTATTTCTGAATCAGTCCCATGATAGACTTCACTTTCAGTTAGTACACCTCCAGTTTCCTCACACCAACAATGTCTCATGAAGAAAATGTGAATCTTCGGCTTGTGGGTTCGAGCCCTGCATCAGGCTCTGTGCTGACAGCTTGGGGCCTGGAGACTGCTTCAGATTCTGTGTCTCCCTCTCTTCTGCCCCTCCCCAGCTCATACTCTGTCTCTCTCTCCTTTAAAAATGAATAAACATTAAAAATTTTTTTTAAAGCAAATGTTTATCATCCCTGCTTCTTGCTAAAAAGCTCTCAGATGTCCCTGTTGCTGAGTCTTTGCCAAACTCAAATGATGACAACTGACTCTCTTGCTCTGAATGAATAGTGTCCTGTGTTTGTTTCTATTTGGGTAGCCTTCCTTTATTTCCACAAAAGAGAGACCAAAGTAAGAGATAAAACCTTTATCCCCACGCACAATGAAAAGTCATAAAATGCTATAATAGCATCCTAATTTCTAAAATGAAGTATTTCTCACCTTATTGGTAAGGATTGATACCTTGAAAAAAAGTTTAGATTTCCATTAACTTCCATGAATCATAATAGGCTTAAAATCACAAAAATAAACAAAAATAATTGCTCATACTTTCATTAACAAATAAAGAGGAGAGAGCTCTACTGCACTATCTATCTGTAGGGTTTTACCACCCCAGGATCAAACAAGAGGGAGTTATGTAAAGGCTGATTCAGAAAACTCTACCATACCCTTTTCCTTGTGACCACTCCCAGTTTCTTCATGAGCAAGATAATACAAAACATTTAGGAGACAAAAAATAACCTCCATTCATTTGAGCCCTCTCCCTGTTATGTCCTACATCAACAGCTCCAAAATCTCTAACCTTTTGTAACATACCTTCCAAATTTCCAATTTTTCTGTTACTTTGGTAATGAATATCAAGGCATGCAATTACATTCTAAGTGATGGTACAGCCAAGGTACAGTTTCATATCCTTTGAGAGGTGTGATTTTAAGATGAAGCTTTCACATGGGCAAAATGAGTCCCATCTTAGCATAGAGCTAGATAGACACTATGCTAAACGCTTTATTCATATATCTAACTTAATAATCAGAATGGTCAAGCTAGGTAGTTATGTCCTCTTCATTAAAATATGGTTAAAAGTGAGAGTGAGCCAGGTGTAGTGCCTTCCTATCTATGACACTGTGAGAAAGTAGACGTGCTAATATTTGAAATCATGTCCCCTTGACCCTAAACACTCTTTTTAGTTAATACTAAACATTAAGTATTTTAAAAATATTCTTGCAAAGTAGCATGTTTTAGAGACATGTACAACACAGTAACCCAACCATTTTCCAAATTTGGGGAGTGATCTGAGTTTATTTTTCTTTAAAAGTGTCTTCCACATTACCTAGTGGATCATTGGAGGCACAAGAGCTGGTGATGGGGCTTCAGTTTGGCTGAACAGATTCTCTGCTCTTCTGATTCAATGGGAGATTAAGTCAATCTGATCTGTTCGTTAAAATGTACTGTAACATGGGTTGAAAGAAAAAAAAAACTATTTCAAATGCTTTGAAAAGTCAAGGACCAGCTTCTTAGCCCAGATATCCTAGAAAAAAAAAGAGCCTGAGGCAAAGCTTCAGGTAAAATAGAGCTTGTATTATAACCTCAGGCCAGCAAGAATAAGGGAGAAAAGCAGTCAGTCAAGGAAGAGGTGAAAGCAAATACAAAGTGGTACATTACTGAATTAACCACATCAGACAACCTCAGCTGTGTGTGTGTGGAATCACTGTAACTCACAACAGTCTATTAGGAAAAGTACAAAACAAACAAACAAACAAAAAAAAAAAAACCCAAACAATTTATCTGCCAGCTCTTTCACAGCTTCTGGAACTCACTGGTCAAGGTCTGCCCCTCAGGGAATTAACATTCCCAAACTTTCAGGTTTGGCAACCTGACTCCTTCAGGGTTGCCTCTAGGAAATCAGTTTCCCAGGACCCTTCTTGGTTTAGTTCCTCAATTGAATCTGAGAGGGGAGGGCATATCTAGGGAACTGAGAGAATCTGAGAAGATATACAATCCCAAGTAGCAACTTCTTGAAATCTACATTCAATATTCCTGATGATTCTGTTTCCCAATGAGCAATGCTTGTGAATGAGTTTTGTAATTTTTAGAATAATACACAAATGGCAGAATATTTTAATGAAACATCTCAAAGTAAACCCTCCTATAGACTTTAGTCATCTATTAGATTATTTAATAAATCCCTACCATCCACCCAGCATCCACTAGGTTATTAGGCTCTATTTCAGGAACTAGAGTTAACGGCAGGCAACAAAATAGACAAAAATATCTGTCCTCGTAGGGCTTAAACTATTAAGATAACTATTAAGATAGTGTCAGCCAGTGATAAATCTTATGAAGGAAGTAAGATGGTGCACTCTGCAGAAAGGGGAGGGATAGAGTTAATTTAAATTGCTTTAACTGAATCCCTAATGATAAGAAGACCACAGCTTAGCTAAATCGGGAGTACAGGGGGATTAGAAATTTTTGAGGGAGAACAGACCATAAGTGCAAAGATCCAACAGTAGGAATAAACCTGGTTTGTTTGGAGAAAAAAAAAAAAAAGAAAAGAAACCTCTTTTCCCCATCCTTCTTTGCTAGTTGAGATCTAGAGCTAAAGTTTATATAAAAATGACATCTGCCATTTTCTAAGTAAGAATAAGAAATATTATTTCCTAAGAATACTTTTGAGGGACAACAGGTGCAGGTGGAATAGTAGAAAGTATTTCTTTATTTCCTGTAACACGGTAGCTGTGATAGAAATGCAGGGGAAATTTCAAAAACATATTCATGGCTCCCAGAAGATAAATTATAGTAGGGTAAACCCTGATCAGCCATGAGGTGTGGCTAATTTTTACCTCAGGGGTTTTAGTGCGTAAAAATTGATGCTTTCATGAAAAAAAAGAAAATTTTGTCCTTGGTCATAGGAACAGATTTCTGACACAAAATTGTCCTTGTACCTAAAGGAGAAAACTTTGAAGCCTAAGTCTTGTTCAATATTTAAGCCAAAAGCCAACCTGACTACATTTCTTTTAACATAAGTTTTAAATTCAAAAGGCAAATACAAATCAAATATACCCCCAGATAAATGCCTACAAGTTATTTTCTCTCCCCACCCCCTTGGAGAACGTTGCGTCTCATCTGGCCAAGTATTTGCTGATTCTCAAACAAGAGCTGGAAGGAAAGATGGAGGTGGAAGGAGGAGGAGAAACACAGCTGTCTTGACTCATCTCTCAATGATGTTCCAGATGCTTCCATAAACCAAGGACACACTATTATAATCTGTACATCAAACTGACATTTTCTATCAGTAGTAATAACAGGTGCTACCAGAGATGAGGTCTATTCGATACTATTATTTGCTGATAAAATAAGCATAATCTTTTTGGACATCCATGTCTGTCAAGAGCCTTCAAAAATTAGTATTTATTCAAAGAACACCATATTGAATAGACTTAATTTTTAAGGAAAATGAGTTATAGAAATATTATTTCTCAACATGTTGATAACAAAATACAATTTAAACATACTTTTAAAATTTAAAATATAAATAAAAGAGAAATTTACAAAATGAGGGACATTTAAATTATAGCAGAGGGCAAGGGTGAAAAATTAAAAAAATAATTAATTTCTTTTAAAAATATAACTGCTATTGACATGGGAAAACATATACTATTAAGGAAGGAAATTGGGAGCAATGCCATACTGTGTTAAGAGATTTTTAGATATTCACCAATTTTCATGTTAGCCCTTCACAGAACAGAGTTGTTATATTTTAAGTGATTGTTAAGGCAGTTATTACATTTTCTAGTTTCTCTTACATCTAGATAAGTTCATGAGAATTCAGACTGTGAAAAGACTATGAAGAGAATTTATGTGTGCCATTTCCAGCCAAGGTTTTCATAAGGAAGGTTTGTTTATTCCACATGTTTTTTAACCCTGTCAAACAACTATAATGTCCTAGAGAGTAGAAGAGACACAGCATGAAAGAAGCCTGCCCCATGTATCACTACTTGGAATAGAGTGCCCCAGACACAAGGAATAGTCAGACTTGTGTATAAACAGAAATAAGCTTCTATTGTATTTGAATCTATGTTCTTTGAGGTTCTTCAGCAGTTAGTGTTACCTAATTCAGAAGTCTATTATCTATAGTGAAAAATAATAATGTATGTAAGAAAGGAAAAAAGAAGGAACACAAAGAAACTGTATGTACTCATTTGATGCCTTTAACCATCCATTCCCCCAGAAAGTTCCCTTGTGCTTCTTTCCTGTCCCTCCTCAAAAAAACCATCTTCTGATTTCTATCACCAGAGATGAAGCCTTGCATATTCTTGAAAATCATATAAATGGAATCTTCACATGCCTCCTACAAATTAAAACTTAAAAAATGTTATTAGATAATTTTCTATTCATTGAGGAGGTGAAAAAATTTACAAGGAGTTTTTATATACCCTGCACATGGCTTCCCTTAGAGTTAATACGATTTTTAGGGATTAAATGTTGGTGCCCTACAAAATTCTTGTGGAATCCCTAACCCTCACTATGAGGTGAAAGTTTGAGAAGATAATTTGGTCATAAAGATGGTGCCCTCATGCATGGATCACTAGAAATGTACAGTCATATATGTTCTATATGTGAATTAAGAAATAGAAAAAGCCAGTTCACAACAAGAAATAAAATCAATATAGCTGTGCAGTTGTCATATGGCCTTTATTATGTTGGATTACATTCCTTCTTAGCTGATTGTTGAGAGTATTTCTCATGAAAGGATACTGAATTGTGTCAAATGCTTTTTGTGTATCTACTGAGATGATATGACTTTTATCTTTCATTCTACCAATGTGGTTTATCAACATTTATCGATTCATGCATTGAACAATCCATGCACCCAAAGATGAATCCCACTTGATGATGGCATATGATCCTTTTAAGCTGCTATTGAATTTGGTTCATTAGTATTTTGTTGAGAATTTTTGATTCTATATTCACTAAAAACACAGGCCTGTAGTTTTCTTTTCCTGTAGAGTCAGGCCACATAGGTATATTTTGCTTGCCACCAAGAGTCTAAATTAAAACGCCATCGTGTTTTCAACTTTATTTATACACTCACTAAATTTCTGTATTATATTTATCTTAATTTAAGTTATAATTAAAATTTAAGAGTATTTAGTGACTAGGATTTGGCAGTGATTATACTAATAAAACTATTTCAGTTGAGCATTTGACCTATTTGGATGCCTCTTGAGCTCATACTCCCTCTGTGATTCACACACTGTGCATTTCAATGGAAGATTCTAAATGATGACTATTTATATGCAAATACACTCAGGGTACATTGTTTCTTATTGTCCTTTGGTTTAGTTAAATGTGGATCCCAGGTCACTTTCAAAGGAGGAATAATTCACATGGCTAGATTTCCAACAGAAAGCTTTGTCCAGAAATAGCCAACCCTCTCCCCCATGCAAAGTACACATTTTCTGCAGTGTGACTGAAAACAATTTTAAAAAGACAGAAACTTGGTAAATCTCACTTTTGTTAAACTAGATGACTTTTAGAGACCCCACTTTACAAACCATGCCCACTTCTATGTAAATAATATCACTGAACCCTCAAGGGTTAGTAAGTTGTTAAAAACTCTAATTAATTTTTGCTTTGATTTTGCTGGAATCTTCTAAGACTACTTACAAGTGATTTATGTCCTAAATCAACATGTAGAATAAAAATTATTTTCCAGAGGGGCACCTGGGTGCCTCAGTAGGGTAAGCATCAGACTCTCAATTTAGGCTCGAAGCATGGAAGGGACCCCTGCAATGGGCTCTGCACTCACAGTATAGAGTCCGCTTGGGATTCTCTTTCACCCTCTCTCTGCCCACCCCCCACACTCTCAGTCTCTCTCCCTATCTCTCTCTCTCTCTCTCAAAAATTATAAACAAAAAAAAGATATTTTCCAGAAAAAAAGTTTGAATGCAACCTGAAAGATGTATCACAATGCTACAGCAGCAGATAAATTTTCATTGTATAAATTGTAGACAAAACAAATTGGGCTGAAATTCTACTTCTGCAAAATTTACTCTAAAATGTTGCCCATTTCTTACATTAAAATACTTGTGCAGAGCAAAATTCTTTTAATATTTAGAAATATTTTTTCTCTTTTCCTTGCTTTTGTTCAATGTTCACTGAAATTATTCAAAGTTCAACTGTTTGGGGGGCCTGGGTGACTCAGTCAGCTAAGCGTTTGGCTTTGGCTCAGGTCATGATCTCATGGTTTGTGAGTTTGAGCCCCACATTGGTCTCTGACTTTAGAGCATGGAGCCTGCTTTAGATCCTGTGTCTCCCTCTTTTTCTGCCCCACCCCCCAAGTCCCTCGCTCCCTCTCTCTCTCTCTCTCACACACAAATAAATGTTAATTTTTTAAATCAAAGTTCAACTATTTATACAGTTTGAATAAAGTCAAATTAAACATCTGTATTTTTATTTAGAAAATGAGTGGCACTTTATGTATGTTTAAATATCTAAATATGTATCTGTACTTATTCTTTCCATCCCCATTCCTGCAACTCTCTCTTTAACCCTCCAACGCAAATACTACCTGCCTTATTACTGACTCCAAAGGAAAACTCTGAGTTTTCTCCTTGGCAGCATTTGACATAGCTGCTTCTTCCTCCTTGATTAACTCCCGTTAGAGGGCTCCTAAAACACCAAATACGTTCCGTTTTCCTCATACATCATTCTGCTCCTTCTTTTTCTTCTTTATGGCTCCTATTTCTGTCCCAAGCCTTATAGTGTAGGATGTTTGAGACTCAATCTCTCCTTACCTTGTCTTCTTTATCTGTATTTAACTTCCTGAAGAAGTTCAAAAGTCTACTGCTTTAAAATTCCATATGTAGCATACAATGTTCATATTTTCTCCATCAAAGGCCTCTTTCCCAAACTCAGCTTTGTGTATAAAATGGTCCACTCATTAGCACCACCACTTAAATGTCTGGCAGACAATAAGAACTCAATATACACTTTACTGGGCTCCTGAAATTTCACCCAAACACACTCCACCTACAGTCTTCCTCATTATGATTGGTACCAACTGTTCTCCTTAAACTGTGTAGGTCAAACTATCGACATTATTTTGACTCCTCTTTTTTCTCATATTTTATACCCAATATGTCAGCAAATCATGTTTACTCTATCTTCACAACATAACCAGAATTTTATCACTTCTAGTTATATCTGCTCACCATTTCATTTGGATACAAATTATAAACTAGATTATTCTAATTTAATAGAGAGGCTTTATAATAGTTGTATATAGTTTTAGGCTTCTGACTGACCATTTAGGTCATTAAGGAGAAATGGAAAATGTTTGACTCTCATACCCCTTGTGCCATTTTAACAGATTTATCTCTTAGCACCAAACTTTGGTTTGCTCACATGAAAGATGGGATCAAGATCACCCATTTGAAAGCATTCTGTAAAAATGTAATCTTTTTTTAAAATGTTTATTTTTGAGAGAAGAAAGAGAGAGACAGCACAAGCAGGGAAGGAACAGAGAGAGAAAGACAGAGAACCTGAAGCAGGTTCCAGGCTGTCAGCTGTGAGCACAGAGCCCAATATTGGGCTGAAACTCACAGACTGTGAGAACATGACCTAAACTGAAGTCAGATGCTTAACCGACTGAGCCACCCAGGTGCTCCTGAAATCTTCTTTAAGAAATATTTATTTATTTTTGCGAGAGAGAGGTGGGGGGAGGGAGAGAACGTGAGGGAGGGGCAGAGAGAGAGAAGGAAACAGAGAATGCGGAGCTGGAAATCAGGAACCCTGAGATCACGACCTGAGTGGTAGTCAGAGGCTTAACTGACTGAACCAGCCAGGCACCTCAAGAATGTAACTTCTATCTAAGGTCCCCTCTCTAAGAAATATGCATCATATCTCTAAAATAGGGCAGGGCTGGGGTAGGGTTGGAGCCTAGAAATGTTCAATGTGAATCTTTTCTTTTATAATTCATTCAAGACTAACATTTATGTTCCTTGCAGAGTCTACTGAATGTGAGCTATGTTGCACTGCCTTTGTGTTACATTATATGTCGTGGTCCACAGTTGTGTGCCTCTACCAAAACCAACTGTGTAATGAGCAATGGCTTCAACGTTTCAAGTCTGGATTTTGAAAACAGAGGAAAAGTTGGTTTGGAGACCAGATGATAGCTTTAATGTGGAATCGTGAATATGAGAGATTCGTGGAGAAAGAGAACTCCTTCAAAGAGTATGAGACATTGCCTGGAGACTGGCAGAGAGCAGGGGCTATAATGGAAGATGATGAAATCTTTAGGAGAGAGAACAGAAACAAGAGGGGCCGTGGAGACTAATCTTTTTCCACCCTTTCATTTCAACTTTTGTAGCTCTGGTTTCAGTTAGCATAGTAATATCACTCGTTTATATTTTTATTCTTACCCAAGGAAACATTCTTGCTTTAAAAGCTTGCCCTAGGAAGTAAAAAGGTCTTCCACTGATTAAGGTAATTGCAAAACAAAACAAACAACAACAACAACAACAAAAACCAACAAAAAACCTTGAGATTCACTAAAGTGTTGTCCACACCATTCAGAACATCAGAGGCCCTGTAGGTGAAGTACTTCTGAAGAAAATCACTTAAATAATTCAGTAGCCCTGCTTGCTTGGGTAAGTTCTCACACGGACCTGGCTTTTACCCTCAATGCCTCTGCAGCAGGAAGAGGAAAAGTAGGGTGCTGAGCAGAATCTCCCTGCAACATGACATTGTGAAGAACCCAGAAACTGTGAAGCCAGTGCTCTGAGGTTGAATTCTACCACTTCTACACTTTGTGAGCTGACTTTCTCCATCTGTGAAGAGTGTGTTTTCATTGCAGTCATCTTGTGAGCACGAAGACAAAGCAAACACCATGGGAAGAAAGAAATGGCTGGGCAGGCTGACGGCATGGACCAAACACTCTATATGCTCCATTGGTCTGCATTTGTACCAGGGAGCACAAGGTAGGTCCCTGGGTTCTGTGTCAACAGTCATGATGAAATTACGTTTAAGAATACATAGAATGCCCTCCCTGAACTGCCTAAACCAATTTTCAGCACGAATTAACTTTATTGAAAACTTTGCTCAAACGTTTCCCCTTCTCTTTGTATAAAAACAAGAATCATCCATAAAGACCACTTGAATGCAGTCAATAAAAACGTGAACTTTTTTTCAAGAATGGAAAGTATTCTTTTTATGGTCTCTGAAGGTCTAGTATTCTTCCTTGATAATCTTGAAACAGAAGCAAACCTATTATTGGTTGTTAGCATTATTTTTCCATAAGATGCTGTTAGGAATATAAAACTAGAAGGCACTGACAACCTCCTTTTAAAATTACTTTAATTTAAATATGTAAATGTCTAAAGTTTTATTATGCACTCTTGCCACAAAAACATATTTTATGAACTTCCCTTTTTTGTTAAATAGGAATAGAAAGTTAAAGAGAGAGAGAGAGAGAGATGCCTGAATACAATGTTGCTGTAAAAACTTCATGATTTTAGTAACACTGTAACTTTCAACAGCTCCCTAACTTCAATAAAGAGAGGCAATACCACCAATATGGAAACACTTGTAAAGAGGTAAAAATCTATTAAACAGCAGTACTCTGATTCTAACAATTCAGACTTAATGAAACATTTAGAATATGCTATTACTGATACTGTTCATTTAAATATGCTATTACTGATATTGTTTCATTAGGTATACAATTTCTTGCTCAGTGTTTTCATGCCTAAGTGACCTCTAAATTGGTCTGCAGCAAATCACTGCTAATGGACTCACAACAATGTATACCACTCAACCGTTTACAGAGACTGAATGACATAGGGAAGAGGTTCAGATTCCTCCAGAGACACATGAATCCTCAACAACAAAATACGCTTCCTTTTTCCTGGGTGCTCCTCTTTCTCTCTTTCCATTTCAAATTTTGCTTTTCCTTTATTTCTCCCTTCCAGGCCCTCACCCATCCTGGATGCTTTTCTCTTCCCTCTCACTTCCCCTTGACACTCTCCCCAAACACCCCCGACTCTGGCCAGGCTGAGTTCCAGAGTAGAATTCTCTGCTTTCTAAAATAATAGAACCCATTGCTCAAAATTGTGATTTACAGGAAGTGATTTACAAGAAGTGGAATATCTCTTTGCCAAGTGGCTTTCATATGAAATGCACAAAGCCAGCACCACAGTTAGAGCTGACAAGAGAAAAGGGGCATGGATTCGGCAATCTGATAGACAACATGAGTTCCGATCCTGGATTTCATTAACTATACAGCCTGGGAGATGTGTCTTTGCTGGGTTTTTGAATAATATCTGGAAACTGGGGCTTATAACAAGGTGTGTTTCACTGACTTTCCACACATTAGATCACTCATTTATTCAACAAATAAATTTATTGGCTGCCCACTCTGACTAGACATTGCTCAAAGGGTTGGTGATACAGAAATAAACAAAACAGACAAAACCCTGGTACCAGGGAGCCTACAGTCTGTTTAGAGAAGACAGATCACAAATTAATAAAAGGAAATGTGAGGAAATGATTAAATGCAATGATAACGCATATGAAATTCGTAGCAGCATGGTTAGAATGTAATAAGTGCTTAATAAACATTCATTCATTCAGGGTAACGTTCAGATTAGCTTACCTGGTAGGAAGGCAGTATCCATCATGAAATGAACACACTCCTTATTAATCTTAGTCCTGGGCTGAAATCAGAGAGGCAAAGACTGCCTTGAAACTAGGGACAATCAGTCAGCTGCCCATACATTGGGCAATACAGCAAATTACTGCTACCCTCTTTGCAGTCACGTACCTTCTGGCCCCTGAAAGGTGAAAATAAAGGCCATTTTGTTCTGCCCATAAAAGAGTATGTCCAGTGCCAGAGAAAGAGAAAGTTGTTATTTTACTCTGACAAGGTCCCTAATAAAAATAATATATAAGGATCTATTGATTTTTTCACAGTCTGCTTTTTTGTGTGTGCTCCTTGAAGTTTTATGTTTTACCATGCTCAAGTGAAAGAGGGTTTTTCTGGATTCTGACAAGTTCGATCAAGGAGTCATTTCAGAGTTTCCTTTGAAAAGAAGTGCATGGCAACAAGATGACCTGTGTATCCACATATTTGCACACATGCTGGAGAGGGGAGCAAGGCCCAGTGAGGCCTGGGACAGTGTCTCTTACAAATCAGCAAGTAAAGAGCAGTTTGGAGACATGAGAGGGAATAGCAGGGGGATGAAGCAGGAAAGTACCCAATTAAAAGTCAGAGGAGCATGTTTTATAGACCACTTGGCATTTACATGTACGTAATTAAGCAATAAAGCGACGTCAGATTTGGTATTTGGGAAGCTGCCCTGCCTTTTTCCGTGCCACCTCCAGCAACTTCAGAGAAATGACAGCATTCGGTGGGAGAGCACTGCATCTCTCCCAAAGTGCACTCATGTTGTCCCTGGGGCCGTTAGCCCTAAGAATAGCAGTGCGTGGGCTGTTTAATGCTGGACTGGCGATGCCACCAAGTCACTCCATGGGTGATGTCCAATTCAGTCTCCAATTTGTGCCTTTTAAAACTCTGTGCTTACCGGAATCAGTCTAATGGGCCATTTATGATACAATAAGCCCTATCCATTTGGTCTGCATCTGCCAGATTTATCCAATCATTTGGAGGGTTTAGTATTGTATAATTTTAGTTCTCCAGAGTAAAGTATAGCATGCCACTACTGAGCACAGATTGCTCTGGGGATAAAGAGTATATACATTATTTTACAAATAATATGCGGAGGTGGGTATGTGTTTAAGCACTCATCACATATTGCCTTGGGACAGAAACAGGAAATAGTTGCAGCGATTTGCTACAGGCTGAAGATATTTGTAAACCATGATTATAAATTTAACACATGCAGCAGGAGTCAAAGCTTATTTGTGCTGAAGGCTAAAAAGGGCCTTGGGGTACTGTTGCTTACGAGTTATAGGATTTCAAATAGCCATAGCTGGCCCCAATTTTGTATTACAAAGTCTATTGGCATAACTCCCCTCCTCTGCCACCACAATATTTGTTTGGACTGTCCCTAGGTAAGTCAAGAATTTGTGATGTACCAAACACTATCCTTGTCATACTGAGATAAATTATTTGAATATCATAGGGTTAGTTTTAGAATTAAATGAGATCACATATAAAAAGCATCTAGAACATGAAGAAGCGTTCAACAACAGATGCATGTGTTTAGGGAAAGCGGTATTGACCATTATTGCCGTGAATCAGATTCTAAAGTGTTGGAGCTGGTAGGTGTCACTTCCAGGCAGGCTCCATTCTATTTCACCTCCCTCAAGGCCCACACTCTGATTGTAGCAGGCATGAGGAGAGGGGAAGAGTTCTTGTTTGTTTGGTGTGTGTTTGCTTCCTTGCTTATGTTTGCTTCTTAGAGAAAGTGATCAGCTTGAAATAACATAGCCTTGTATTTCGTACATACCATAAAAATGGTTGTTCCTTTTCTTTTTTTATGAAAAATCTCCTGGTTTAAAATTCCCAAATTCTAATTCAAGGACAGAAATTAATTTTATGGTGTGAAGTTGGGGGCAATTTATGGAAGCTAACAGAGATAAATAAAATGTGATTCTTTCTCCTAAAATATATGTGATATTGTTTTAGGTCAAAAGCATTGTATTTTAATCAATTTTCTGGGGGACTCCTATGCCCACTGTAGAGTTCTGCTGTGAGTAATCAACATGAATAACTCAGGGAGCATTTAGATAATACATAATTTTCCTGCTTTTCTAAGACTTTTCAAATCCTTGCTAGTGCAGTATTAAGAAGGGGAATATCATTCATTGAGCACTTACTGTATACTTGGTGTTCTACAGGCACTGGCCATGCAGATCTCACTGATTCTCCACAGAAAAGCTATGATAAAATTTTTTTTATTCTTCCCATTTCCCAGATAAGTCAGTCACACAGTTGGGAGGTGGTAAAATGCAGCTCTGTCTGCCTAAAGTGCCTGAATGACTCAGTCCCATTTCACTTAACAAATCCCTACATGATGTCCTTTAAAAACACTTCCTTGGTCCTTCGTTCAATTTATGTTCATTAAAGTGAGTTGTTTTCAGTAGTTACAAACTTTTATGACTTTTTTTCTGGTTATTACTGGCAATATGCTTTTCCTACAGTGCCTTGGTAGTTAAATCCACGTTACTATCTGTCTGGACTCTTAATAGAATGTACTTATTTGCACAATCCATTCCCTGTACAGTTGTTTATTTCTTGGCCCAGCTGTAGATTAATTATAATGCCCATGTTTATGTTCTTATGGGTGCTATTCTAAAATCATTTTTAAGTCAGTTATTAAAAATGCTAGATGACATAAAAATGGTTGTTCCTTTTCTTTTTTTATGAAAAATCTCCTGGTTTAAAATTCCCAAATTCTAATTCAAGGACAGAAATTAATTTTATGGTGTGAAGTTGGGGGCAATTTATGGAAGCTAACAGAGATAAATAAAACGTGATTCTTTCTCCTAAAATATATGTGATATTGTTTTAGGTCAACAAATACATTTTAAAGCAAATAAAAAGCACCGCCACACAACTCCTAGAATGAATAGGCTCCATATTTAGAAAACTACCAGAGTTTAGCATTCTAAGTGTGACCTGTTTTTGAATTCAATCCCTTTACAGAGTTGAATTATGTATAGTTTAACCCTTGTTCATGTGTGGTGAAAGACCTAAAATTGAGGTCCAATAATATTATGTGCTGTTTTGTCATCTGGTGAAATGGAGGTCTTAAATGGCCTAAATACAATTTCCCTTCCCAACTCTACTTGGGTAATTAAGCTCCCTCCCACCCCAAATAAAGGAATCTTCTTAACTAAAGGTCCAGGTGCAGTCCTTAAATAATCAGGTTTCAGCCCAGACAATTAGTCAAACAAAACCATCGCATCCTCCCCACAGGGATGAGAGGGAAATTCTCTGTTTTGATACTATAAAGTCCACCTCCCACTGACCTTAATTGCTCGCTAAGTTCCCAAGTACACCCTCCTGTGGTCCAATGTGGTATCCTCTTCCATCACTCTGTGAGTACACACCACTGAAAAGCTAACAATCTCACCTGTCTGGTGGTCACTTCAGCCATCTAGAGAACTCTAGGACAGGAATCCCTCGCTTATCAGTGGGGTGACTAGAAGGCAGTTCAAACACCAAGCCATCCTTTGCACTTTTCCTGTTCAGAACCTGTAACTTCTATGAATCTAGCTGGGATCTTCACGGTAGAAGTGAAGAGGGATGAACCTTTATTGTGAGAGAAGATTCTACAGACCAGGCTAACTTAGCCAATATGGTAAGAAGCCCATTTGCTCCGACTGGCAGTGAAAGTGCAGAGGGTACTTGGTGCAGAGTCTGGAGAGGAACCGCATGCCACTTGGGGCTTTCTGCTGATCGTGCTCGCAAAGAATCATTTCCTCGGCTCTTACTCTGTGACTGCTGCCTCCAGGGGAAGCATCTGCTAACTTTCAGATTAATGGAGAATTATGCAAAAATAGATAATTGACAAAGTTGTAGGAACACAATATACTTCAAAACGCACTCCAAAAACTACTGAAAAAAAATCTAAAAAGAAAGGGTCACTCACAATTTTGTGATTTAAAAGTATGTATGTTAATAAAAGTAAATCCCAACCTTCCACTTAAACATCCCAGCTCAAAGAATAAGATGCACAGTCTTCTTTTCTCATGTCTTCATAAACATAATTATATGCACGCACATACATACATATACATTATTGATTTTACAAACGTAGAATCATTCAGTGCACATAGTTCAGCAACTTGGCTCTTTGTTTTTGTTTTCCTCCACTTACCATATATCATGATCTATGTTTAGCTATAATTCATTATGTTTTACTAATTAGTATTCCATTATTTTGGTAATCTAGTTTAAAACTACTACATACTGCAATAGGACAAGCAGTTTGTCTCAGTATTTTGCTATTACAGATAATATGCAGTGACAATGAAAATGTACAAATCAGAATCTGAGTCCCAGATCTGTCACTCACCAAGTATCGGATCATGGGCACTTTTCTTAACTATTCTGAGCCTCAGTTTTATTTTGGATATAAAATGGAGGCTAGGGTAACTGTTAGGGTCATTGGCAGCATAAAATAAAATTTGGGGCTTAGACAAACATTATAGTCTATGTAACAATTTGATAAGTAACATGATTTAGAAATCCACGAACTACTATTAAAACCTTTGCATATTTTGTTGATTAAAAAGAGTTCAGGCTTTCCTTAACTTTAACCATTTGTATAACACTGTTTTGGTTTTACCATATCTGTGAGCTACTTTCACTCTTATTTATGTAAGTATATATAAAATAATTCTGTGGGGAGCTTGGTTGCTATCATGAAATAATGAACCTGCACCTCATCACAATTTCGTAACAAACATAATTTATACTAAAAATATTACATATATTCTATATTAGTCAAGGTCCACTCAGGAGACAAAAACTGGTAATTTTAACAGGAAAAAAATTAATATAAATATTAATGAGTAAAAGTAGTTAAGTACTAAGATTTTTTTTTAAACTTCTCACAAAAATATAGCACCTGTAGGAGGGAACTACTGCCATTAGGGCTGAGAGAGACTAATCAAAGAGGGAACTAAGCAAGTGGAAAAGTTCTGACCTACAAGGTTGAGATTCTGATCCCCCTTGGATGCAGCTCTCTGGAAGGTGGAAAAGTGTGTTGCTATGATTTGGAGCAGAATTTAGCCACAGAAAGCCACCAGATGAGGTGTCAGTGGACTACAGTTAGTCTGTACAGAGCTGTTCACTGGGGCACCTAAGAAACTTGCTGGACAGCTAGGGTCACTAAGTGTCCTGCACACCAGTGGCAGCCTCAAGAGAAAGACAAAAGTAAACAGGAACCAAGATGAAAAACCTTTCTCTGCTGTGCCTTCCAGTACCCTGCCAGCATCCCTAGGGACAGCATCCAACATTGTACCACCTGGCAAAGCAGAAATATTTCCAGGTTCTGCCTGAGATAATACATTAAGACAAATAAAGTGGATTTGGAGCGGGGAGGCAATACACTAACTTCAACAGTTTTTTCCTCACCACTTAAAATCATCTTATGTAGTTCCAGGAGGGCATGCAATGCACAGAGCAACACTGACATGAAACGTTCAGTTGTCAATACTTCGTTTCACATCTCTGATCACTCGTCATCTTTATAACCTCTTTGCAGGTTGACAGTGTTGACGGTCTAGATCTAAGTCTACCTTATAGATTAGAAAACCCAGGCAGAAGGTAATTCATTGCTAAGATCATCCATTTAGCTACCAGCGTAACAGAACTCTTCTCTCCTGGTGTCCAATCTGGCTTCTGTCTGGCTACATTACAACCGGAAACACTGAAATATAACATGCAAACTTCTTGGTTCATTCAAAGAATTGACATTTTCAAAGTGTTCAGCTAATTTACCAAATTCCATCTCACTTCAGATTAGACAGCAGTAACCCCACATTCAGCTGGCATGGACTGCAACATTTACATTATATTTGAACAGAACATGAATAAGGTCTCCTTTGGATGGAAACTATGCTAGGCTAGGATTTTAGAGATTCCAAGTTTTAACCACTTTCCACTGTTTTGCTGTGTGACTCAGAGCAAATCACTTCCCCACCTCTCTGGGTCTCAGTTTCTTCATCTTTAAAGAGTAAAGAAGATTTTTATCTATCCCCAAGCTTCCTTATAAGTTTATTATTTCAGAAGTAGGATCCACGATCGGAGTTTGGCAATATGCTTTAGGATACACACAATTTTACCAGCAAAGATTCTACTCTTTTCAAACTGTATAAACCTCATCCTTGAATGGATAAAATCTAAGCATCTCAGTGTGACAGATCAAGGTTTCTAAGACTTTATCCCTTTATTTATTCCTGTCTCATATTCAATAATTTTTCACTTTTTAGACTATTCCTAGCACTCTACTCGTTCCATTTCTCATAGTTTCTTTGCATATCTGTCCATTTAAATGTCCCACCCTCACATTTTTACTTGGATGGATGGATATTCCTTGTTCTTCATCTCCTCTTGGAAGCAAGTCATAAACTCCTCAGTCTGGCTAAGTGACCTTGTTCTAGGCTCTCCCACAATCCTTGGCAAATTTCTCATAGCCCCAAATATTTGTCTGTGGCCAGAGGTGGGAGTTATCTATTTAAATGTCCCTCCACACAAGTCTACAGGCAGCAGCAAGGACATATTAATGTTTTTATTTAAGTTTATTTATTTATTTAAAGAGAAAGAGAGAGAGAGAAAACATGCATGTGGGGGAGGCACAGAGAAAAGGAGGGTGAGAATCCTAAGCAGGCTCTGTGCTGTCGTCAGGCAGCCCAACAAGGGGCTTGATCTCCTTAACAGTAGATCATGACCTGAGCCGAAATCAAGAGTTGGATGCTTAACCCACTGAGCCACCCAAGCACCCAAGAATATACTAGTGTTTTCATTTAGATCATTTTGTCTTAAAAATAAACTCAGCACTTAAAATTCTCAGTCCCTGGTTGTTCATACCTTTCCCACTTCATAGTGCTTAAAGAAAACTTTGCAGAACATGATCTGTATTTATATATACCCTGCAAAGTCTGTGTTAATGTTTGACCAAGAATTATCTAATCCAGGTGTCAAATAATTTATTGTGATATGGGTTTCAGCATCCTTGGTCAAAAATCTCTGCATTTGTGGATCTAGGTGTTAATAGCACTGTAATATCAAAGTGTCATTTCTGGTCTGGAAATGCTTCACTTCAGCCACAAATGAATATTGTCAAAGGCGATTAACTGTGTCACCTTAACAGATGAGGCTGCTCTCCCTGCCTGCCCTTGCAGGGGTGCTCACCTAGAAGAAATGTTGCTTTATACAGGAATGGAAAGGTAAAGAGGGCAATCTGGTAGAGAAAAAGTGAAGCAGACCATTAGCTTACTCAGTGTTCAGGGCATGGTTTTTAAATTAAGTTGAAGTTCAGCAGTTTGGCATTTCTGATATTGCTTAACTATCTGGAAACTGAATTAGCCCCAAGTGCTTTTTTCTTTAGTGAACTGGGAATTCCTTGGATAAGGAAAGGGAGAAATTGGAAAAACGCAAAAGACTACTTCTAAATCTTCCCATGATGAATATAATTCAGAATGGCTATTCCATATATGATTTGTAGTCACCAAATGCACTAATGTTCTAAAGTTTAAGTACATGTGACATAACTAGGTAGAATACAGAATATATTTTCCTGGTCACAACAACCCCCCTCAACCCACCCCACAGATCTCAAAAGCAAGTCTGATGTTTTACCTTTAATAATTCTAGTATAATCATTCTATATTTATCCCTTCCCTAAATTCTGGGATATAAATGTGGACCTTTCTATTTAAAAATTTTTAAGAATCCCATCCCTAAATTCTGGGGAATACAAGCAGACTTTAGTATTTTAATTTTTTTAAGAACTTAGAAAATCAAGGGTAACATAAGAACTAAAAAGATCTTTTGGAGCTATTGCTTCTCTTTTACCTTAAGAAAAGGTAGAAAGTATAATCTGAGTCTCTGTAATAAAAATTGCACTGCTGGAGTATAGGTATGGACTAAGAACTAATAGATCCAATCACTCCTGTAAGCAATGCTATACTGCGGGGAAAATTATAAGTATAAGGGAAATTTGGTGGTTCATCCTCATTTCTTAATCTTTTCTGTAACATTCTTACAGATGAAGGTGAAAAAACTCCAGACTAGATTCTTATATATATATATTCAAACATATTGATTTAATTTTTTAAATGAGGCAATTTGCACAGATGTATACATGAATACAAGCTAAATATAAATATATAATAAAATAAAAATGAATAAAGTAGGTATAATGTTATTCTGCAACAGGCTTATCATAAAGTATGATTCTAATGCTCAACAACAAGAGTAGCAACAATGACGACAATAACAACAAAGTTGACTCTGGGCTTCTACTGGACCAATCTTAAAGAAAAGCACTCTAGTGCTTAAAAAAACAACACCAAAGAGTTTCTAGAAGTAAGCACTGAATTTCTTAGTACTAAAACCTAATAAGGAAGACCACCGATTTCCAGTGTGGTGTGTAAGGAGTTTGGAACCCATCATTCATGTTCTAACAACACATGCTGAACAAACTGAAAATCAGCAATTCTTCTTAGATCTGGCCAAGAATGAAGGTCATAGAGTAAACTGCTGCCTCCAAATTAGAGAGAGATGGGTTAGAGTGGAGAATCACAAACTACTGGAGTGGAAACTCAAGAGCATAAATTCCCACAGCAACCAGTACTGGGGTAGGAAAACCTTAACTGTAATAGGCAAATTGTTAGAGGCTAAAAGTGCACCACCTTAAGAGTTAAAAACACCATGAGGTACAGTGTTAGTTGAATGCTTACACTTGTGAGTTTTAATCCAGGGGCCCTACCATGCTCTCACAGTGAAAACCTGCAGAATAGTGGGAAAAAACCCTCATTTTTAAATAGTAAACCTTAATTTACCAGAGCCTGACAAGGAAGAGAAATATCCAATTCATCCCCCTCTAGTCTTCTAGTCATATCTAAAGGGGAAGAAATACCGAGTATTTATGAAGATCACAATCCAGGGACACAGGTTCACTACAAGACTAAAACTTGATCATAAGACTATAGAATACTTCCCTCCTCCCCTTCTTTACACACACTCTACTACCTATACGAGATTATTAGGGACTGCTGTGCAATAGGTGAGGAAAAAATTCAAATACACCAGAGGAATTTTTAGCTTCTAATACCTATAGTTAAAATAACAAGTAAGCACAGCTTACCCAAATAAACATAAAACTTCAAACTAAAGGCTTATTTGCCTCAGATTCCTTGGTTTAGCTTATCATGTAGAACTCCCAACAAACACAAACACTCTAAAGTTTAATAAAAACAACTACAAAAATACAGTTCAAGATATAGAACAAAAATCAGCACCAGATTCATATATAATGGAATCGTTAGAATTATCAGACTAGAAATTTTTTAAAAAGTTAAAAAAAACTTTGACCAATATATGATAAGGCATATAATGGAAGAAGTGTATGGCATGCAAGAACATATGGGCAATGCTAGCAGAGAGACAGAAACTCAAAGAATCAAAAGAAAATGCTAGAAATAAAAGAAATGGTAACTGAAAGAAAGGATGTCTTATGAGTTCACCAGTAGACTGTACATATCAAGGGAAATAATTAATGAACTTGAAGAAGTATCAATAGAAATTTCCAAAAGTTAAATGCAAAGAGAAAAAATAAAAAAGACAGAACCAGAGAGCCAAGAACTATGGGACAATTACCAAAAGTTAGAAACCAAACCACAGATCCAGGTAGATCAGAGAACACTAAGCAGGATAAGTACCAAAGTAACTACACCAAGGCATATCATATTCAAGCTATAGAAATCAAAAAGGAGTTAAGTCTTAAAAAGAAGCCAAAAGGGGGAAATACATCTTACCTACAGAGAAACAAAAACAAGATTAACAGTGGACTTCTCTTTAGTAAACATGGAAGCAAAAAGAAAATGGAGGTAAAGATTTGAAGTGTTGAAGGGGAAAAAAAAAAACCTCCGACCTATAATTCTACATCTAGTGAAATTATCTTTTCAAAAATAAATAAGTAATAAAGACTTTGTTAGACAAACAAAACTTGAGGGGATGTGTAACCAGTATCAGCTTTGCAAGAAATATTAAAAGAAATTCTTCAGAAATAAGGAAAATAATGTTGGTAAGAAACTTGGATCTACATAAAGAAAGGAAGAGCACTGGAGAAAGAATAAATGAAGGTAGTGTATTCTTATATAATTCCTATCTGATATAATGGATAAAAATTTGCTTAAGTAATAATGGCAACAATGTATTTGGTGATCACACTATATGTATAAGTGAAATAACAGAAAAGTTACAAAGGAAAAGGAATTGAAAATATTCTGCTATAAGGTATTTTCATTAACTGTGAAGTGCAATAGTGTTATTTGAAAAATGATATGTATTAACTGGGAATATATATTGTAAACTCAAGGGGAACCACCAAAAAATGATTAAAAAGTATAATTGGTGGAATAAAGGAGAAGAAAAAGTGAGATCGTAGTGTTCCATTAATTCCACAGAAAGCAGAAAAAGAGTGGAAAAGATGAGAAAGACAAAAAAGAAAATCATACGGTATTTGTCTTTCTCTGATTTACTTCTCTTGGCCTAATACACTCTAGCTCCACCCATGTCATTGCAAATGGCAAGATTTCATTCTTCTTTATGGTTAGATAATATTCCACTGTATGTATATATTATAGGATGCATACACACATCTTCGTAATCCATTCATCAGATGATAGACACTTGGGACTACTTCCATTATTTGGCTATTGTAGATAATGCTGCTACAATACTGATATATACAGAGCGTGTATATCTTCTGCCCATTTTTAATTGAATTATTTATTCTGGGGTGTTGATTTTTATAAGTTCTTCATGTATTTTGGATACTTATCATTTATCAGATATGCTGTTTTCCAGTATCTTGTTCATTCTGTAGGCTTTTAGTTTTGTTGATTGTTTCCTTTGCTGTGTGGAAGGTTTTTTTTTACTTTGATGGAATCTCAATAGTTTACTTTTGCTTTTGTTTCCCTTCATGCAGGAGACTTATCTAGAAGTAAGTTACTAGAGCCTATGTCAAAGAGGTTTCTGCCTATGTTCTCCTCTAGATTTTTACTGTTTCAGGACTCATATGTAGGTCTTTAATCCATTTTGAATTTTTATGTTTGGTATAAGAAAGCTATCTAGTTTATTTTTTGCACATTGTTCTCCTATATTAAGTCATAATATAGTTGTAGAGTTGTGGATTCATTTCTGGGTTTTCTAGCCTATTTCTTTTTTTTTTTTTAATGCTTTAAAATGACAGAGAGAGAGAGAGAGAGAGAGAGCGAGCGAGCGCACGAGCAGGGGAGGGTGAGAGAGAGAGGGAGACACAGAATCCGAAGACAGGCTCCAGGCTCTGAGCTGTCAGCACTGAGCCCGACGTGGGGCTCAAACCCACGAATTGCGAGATCATGAACTGAGCCGAAGTCAGACTCTCAACCGAATGTGCTACCCAGGCCCCCCCTATCCTGTTCTATTGATCTATGTGTCTGGTTTTGTGCCACCACCATATTGTTTTGATTACTACATCTTTATAATACAACTTGAAGTCTCGAAAAGTGATGCCTCCAGCTTTGCTTTTCCCCCCTATGGTTGCTTTGGTTATTTGGGGTCTTTTGGGGTTCCATAAAAATATACAAATTTTGGGATTATTTGTTCTAGTTTTGTGAAAAATGCTGTTAATATTTTTGCTAGGGATTGCATTAAATATGCATATTGCTTTAGGTAGAAAACACATTTTAACAATATTTGCTCTTCTAACCCATAAGCATGGACTGTCTTTCCATTTCTTTGTGTACTCTTCAATTTCTTTCATCAGTGCTTTATAGTTTTCAGAGTACAGGTCTTTCACCTCTCGGGTTAGATATATTCCTAGTAGTTTATGATTTTTGGTGCAGTTGTAAATGGGATTCATTCCTTAATTTATTTCTGCTGCTTCATTAGTGGTGTGTAGAAATGCAACAGATTTTGTATCCTGTGACTTTAATGAATTCATGTATCACTTCTAGCAGTTTTTGGGTAGTCTTTCAGGTTTTCTGTATAGAGTATAAATCATACGCAAACAGTCAAAGTTTTACTTCCTTGCCAATTGAATGTCTTTTGTTTCTTTTTGTTGACTGATTGCTTTTGCTAAGACTTCCATTACTATGTTAAATTATAGTGGTGAGAGTGGCCATCCCTGTCTTAATCCTGATGTCTGAGGATGACATTAGCTGTGGGTTTTTCATAGATGGCCTTTATTATGTTGCCTCTAACCCCCACCAAACCTACTTTGTTGAGGGGTTTTATCATGACTGGATGCTGTACTCTGACAAATGCTTTTTCTCCATCTACTGAAATGATCATGTGGTTCTCATCTTTTCTTTGATTAATGTAGTATATCATGTTGATTGACTTGAAAATATTGAACCATACTTGATATCTAGGAATAAATCCACTTGATCATGGTGAATATTTTTAATGTATTGTTGAATTCAGTTTACTAATATTTTATTGAGAATTTTTGCATCCATATTCATCAGGGATATTGGCCTGTAGTTCTCTTTCTTAGTAGCAGTTTTATCTGGTTTTGGTATCAAAGTAATACTGGTCTCATAGAATGAATTTGGACATTTTCTTTATGTTTCTATTTTTTCAAATAGCTTGAAAAGAATAGGCATTAACTCTTCTTTAAATGTTTGGTAGAATTTGCCTGTGAAGCCATCTGGCCCTGGACTTTGGTTTTTAGGAGTTTTTGATTAGTGACCAATTTATTTACTGGTTATCAGCCTGTTCAAGTTTTCTATTTCTTCCTGTTCTGGTTTCGGTTGTTTCATGTTTTTAGGAATTTATCCATTTCTTCCAGGTTGTCCAATTTGTTGACATATAGTTTTTCATAATATTCTCTTATAAATATTTGTGTTTCTGTGGTGTTGGTTGGTACTTCCCCTCTCTCATTTAGGATTTTTTTATTTGGGTCTTTCCTCTTTTCTTTTTAATGTCTGGCTAGAGGTTTATCAAACACCATATTAATTCACTCATATGTGGCATCAAAGAAACAAAACAAAGAAGTAAAGGCACATAAGAAAAGAGGGGGGGGCATCAAGAAGCAGACTCTTAACTATAGAGAACAAACTGATGGTTCCCAGAGGGGAAGGGGGAGAAGGCGGGTTAAATAGGGAATAGGGATTAAGGAGTGTGCTGCTATGATGAACACTGGGTACTGTATGGAAGTGTTGAATCACTAAATTATACATCTGAAACTAATATTTCATTGTATGTAACCTAACTGGAATTTAAATATAAACCTAAGAAAATAAAAAAGAAAACAAGAGCATTATAAGGAAAGCAATGAATCAAAATTCTAAATATATGTCATGATTTTCTCATCTTCAAATAATATATCCTGAGGATATTGGCAACCAAGGAAAACTAGAAATATGAGTTTGCCAGGTATAATTATTTTTTAGGGGGAAATGTTTTTTTCTAAATGCTAAGGAATTTGTGGTATTGATTTCTCTGTAAAAGATGTTTTGCAATATCCTCAGGAGCAATTATATAAGAATAAAAATTGGTTTTATGTAGCAAAAAAAGGAGAGATAGAGAGTAATAAAGAACAAGGGCAATGAATGGAAAACAGTAAAAATGAAAGTTGTTATCAATCCAATTATATACAATCACTTTAGACATCAATGGTCTAAAAAATGCACCAATTAAAAGAGACTCTCAAAATGAGTAATATAACAAAACAGCTCTATGTTGTGTACAAGAAACTAACTTTAAATATAAGACAGACTGAAGATAAAAAGAGGAGAAGATGTATCATACTGACATTAATTAAAAGTTAGAGTAGCTACACTAATTTCACACAAGGAAAACCTCAGAACAGTGAAAATTATCATGGATATGAAGCAGTATGTAATGATAAAGAGGTCAATTATCCAAGAAGACAAACAGTCTTGAATGTGTATGTACTTCATGTAGAGCATCAAAATATATGAGACAAAAACTGACAGAATTGTGAGGAAAAATAGATGAATCCACAATTACAGCTGGAGATTTAAATACCCCTTGATCAGCATTTGACATGTCAAACACAAGGTAAATCAGTAAGCTATAGAAGAACCGAAGAGCACCAATAACCAACTGGATTTAATTGGCATCTATGAGGCACTTCATCCAACAGCAGTGAACATATTTTTCTCAAGTTCACACAGAACATTCACCAAAATAGGCCACATTCTATGGTCATAAAATGCACCTGAATACCTTTAAAGAAACAGAAGTTGTATAAAATATTCTCTCAGACAACTATGTATTTAAACTTGCAATCAATATCAGAACTTTAGCTGGAAAACATTGAACTATGTAGAGAGAGGTCAAAAAGGAAGTCTTAAGAAAAAAATTGTAATACTTTGAGATAAATAAAAATAAAAATAAAAATTTGTGGGACCCAGTGAAAGCAGCGTTTAGAAGAAAAATTATTCTGTAAATGTGCTATAGCACATTTGTTGATCTGTCTATGTTCAGCCATCTTTCCATACCAGGGATAAATTTTACTTGATCATAGTATATGATCCTTCTAGTGTGCTGTTAAATTCAGTTTGCAGGTTTTTTGTTTAGGGATTTTGCTTCTAGGCTCATCAAGGGTATTGGCCTGTAGTTTTATTTCTTGTCATGTATGTGTCTGGCATTGGTATCAAGGTAATGCTAGACTCATAAAATTAGTTTGGAAATATTTCCTCCTCTTCAATTTTTTCAAAGAGCTTGAGGAGGACTGGAGTTATTAACTTTTTGGTGGAACTGACCTGTGAAGCCATGTGGTCTTGGTTTTCTTTTTGTTAGGAGGTTTATTGGTCCTGTTAAAATTTCTGTAACATCAGTTGTAATATCTCCACTTTAATTTCTGAGTTTACTAATCTGGGTTTTCAAGAGACATTTCTCCAAATAAGACATATAAATGGCCAACAGTTATATGAAAAATGCCTAAAATAATTATAAGGGAAATGCATATCCAAACAACGAGATACCACCCACATCTATTAGGATGACTATTAAAAAACAAAGTGTTAGAGAGAGAGAAGGTGAAGAAAATGGAATTCCACCATTGATGGGAATGTAAATTGGCATAGCCACCATGGAAAACAGCATAGAAATTCCCTCCCAAAAATTAAGAGAACTAACGTATGATCCAACATACTGAAAATAATATACCCAAGAAAGCTCAAAGTTAGATCTCAAAGAAATATGTGCATTCCTTTGTTCATTGCAGCCTAGTACACAATAGCCAAGATATAGAAACAACCTAAGTGATCACAACGAATGAGTGGATAAAGAACATGGGCATATACATACAATATTCATACAAAGAACAAAATTCTGCCACTTGCAACAACATGGATAAACTTCAAAGACATCAAGCTAAGTGAAATAAGCCAGCCACAGAAGGACAAATACTTCATCAACTTATATAAAGTATTGTATCTAAAATACTCAAACTCATAGAAGCTGACAACAAAATTGTATTGCAACAGGCTGGGAAGTGATGGTGAGAAGACTGTGGAGTTGTTCTTCAATGGGTATAAAGAAGTTTCAGGTAAACTACATGAATAAATGCTAAATATCTGCTGAATATCTGTAAAGTATAGTGAGCATAGTTAACAATATGGTGTTGTGCAATCCAAGAATCTTTAAGATGACAGATCTCATCTGAAGTATTCTTATCATTAAACCAACCAACGAACAAACCAATCAATAAAAAAGAGGCACAAGGAAACTGTGAGAGGTGTTGTGTTAATGATAGAAAGAGTGTTTTGATATATCAAAACTCATCAAATTTATAAGTATTCTTACCATTAATCCAACCAACGAACAAACCAATCAATAAAAAAGAGGCACAAGAAAACTTTGAGAGGTGTTGTGTTAATGATAGAAAGTGTTTTGATATATCAAAACTCATCAAATTTATACATCATATATTGCAATTTTTGTATATCGACTATACCTCAATGCAACATCAAAACAAAAATTAGAAAAGAAGATCTAAAATCAATAGTCTAAGCTTCCACACTAGAAGACTAGGAAAACAAGTGTTAAAATGTATGTGATGGGATATTAAACTCTCTCTTATCCAATTTTATGAGCTTCTCAATTCCAGTAAACTCAAGATCCAAGCCCATACAACATGTCTGTTTGGTGCTGGTATCTGTTGGGTAGGTCCTGCACTTCATGTGGTGTATATTCCTGTTCTTCCACTAGCAGGTTCATCATTTGTCCAGTCAAATTATGTTTAATTTGACCCAGCTAATTGGTTAGATGGCCAAGTGGGAAGTCAAACAGAGTAGACCCTGAGATGTGTTCTTTTTATGGTCCTAAAGGCAAAGTCCTCTGCAGTTTTCTCAAGGAAGAATGAAATGTTTCCTTAAGAGAAAATAGTAGACCATTTCTACCTATTTCTTTAAGGCCAGAACATTGTAAGGTATATTGAAATTCAAAATTTTTGGATTCATCAACCAAGATGTTCCCATCCTCTATCTTCAGAGCATTCTGGTCCTTCCAAATCATGACCCTAAGCTGGAGAATGTAATCTCCTCTAATAGTTTGCTATTCTTTTAATTGAGCCCTAGGCCTTACCTGAACATTTTCTGTTCTTTGGTTGCAGGAGACTAGTGTTCTTCAATACAGTGCTAACAATGTTTTCTGAATTGAAACTTAGTCCTTTATCCATCTAATTACACTGTCCCATAACTACTACCCTCCCTCCACCAGCCCTCAAACTTTTCAAATACCTGGACCATTGCCCTTGCCTGCACATTTTCTTTTCTAGTATTTTATCCATTTTAACCATAATTAAAAATTTTTATCATTGCAACAACTGTAGCATGCTAAAAATATTATCCAGAGTCCATGTGCCACAAGTGATGGGGTGATTATTGCCAGCTGTTTGGCGATGGGTCCAGCTGCAGAGTCCTTTACCAGAGCCTGATTTTTCTTGGCACCACTTGCCTTAGTCAGGCTCTGGGAGACAGATTTCAAGAAGGAGATCTGCGTGTAGAACTTTATAGGAAAGTAATGTACCGGTGATTAGACAGAGGACTGGAGAAATTTAATTGCAATGCATTCAGCAAATTTATCAGCTAATTCCATGGGGAACTCTGGAGTTGGGATAAACTTTCAGAGTTGTCATGCCTTGAGGCAAAGAAACTAGGCATTGTTAACAGCAATAATGACCAATGAGTGGTTACATAGTGCCCCTGGAGAAGGAGCATGGCCCTGAAAAAAAAAAAAACATCTTTTTGGCTAGGGGCAAATTACCAGAAATTCAGTAAATGTCAGTTGACCATATGCCAAGTAGTTGGAAGAATGTTTTTTACATTTCTGAAGGGGGAACTGATCTGTGCATAACCACTAGACTCTCTTGTCAGATTCTTTATTCATGTATTATCTGATACTCAGTTTTATATAGAGACATTAAAAATCAATTTCCATTTGCAATTCCAATATTTATATTCTTGGACATATAACCTGGTATCTCCAGGCCATAGAATTTCCATGTGAAATATAGATATATCAGTATCTTTTGTAACCTACTTCTCAGGGTATTGGTGCAGAGAAAAATAAAATCATGAATAGAACAAATATTTGAAAACTGTACGATTACCTACAGATGATGCATATAAGCTCCTATTTTTGTCTAAGCCTGAATCCATCCCTGTTTCTGATGTCCTAACATTATATAGAGTCAAAAGCCACTACTTGAGTGTAATTTAATTTATACAATTTTCCTTGAAAAGGAAGAGGACACATATCTGATGACAATTTTTTTCATGTTGGTGAATATCAGCACATATTTTACTTTTAATATATTACAGACAGAGCAACTGAAGGATGTGCTAAAGCATGTGAACATAACCAGTCAAAAGATTTATTCTGACAAGCAACTAACAGATTATAGCTTCTATCTTACCCCCCGGGAACTCCTTAACCAGCTTTTTAGAAAATTACACCTGATGAGTGGATCAAGATGTGGTATATATACACAATGGAGTACTACATGGCAATGAGAAAGAATGAAATATGGCCATTTGTAGGAAAGGGGATGGACCTTGAGGGTGTCATGCTAAGCGAAATAAGTCAGGCAGAGGACAGATACCATAGGTCTAACAGGAAATTTTCAGAATGATCTAGCTTCAAGAAAAGGAAGCAGTGAGTAGTGCTTAAGAAAAATTGATTCAGTATCTAATGGATAGTTGATACCTGTCACAACACAGCATTTTATATACTGTTAAGTGAAACTGCAATACAATCTAAGTTTATTTTGGGAGTGTTTGCTGTATCATTGGATTTAATGAAATGTTTAGAGGCGTAGTAGGCATGACTTTGAGTAGATAATGAAAGAAAATGCAAAATGCTTATTGATTCATGATGTGGTTTCATCTTAGCCTGGGCAAACCATGCAGTATTTAATACATAGTAGCAGAATATTTACTATCGAAGCTTGAAAAGATGTGAGTTCTTTGTGTGCAATCTTTCATTTATGCATGTGAGAGGGTTTTCATTTTTTAATATTTTTACATTGTAGTACTTGTTTTGCTTATTG
>NC_043715.1:24109502-24113960 GCF_006229205.1 Suricata suricatta
ACTTCAGATAGCTGTGAAATTAGGTGACTAACTAGTTGTTACTTAACCTTCTAATTTCTAAGTCTAATGACATGAAATAGAAGTTGGGGTTTTGATTTTTTACTTTGCTTTTCTGTTTGGAGTGTCATTGTAACTACTGTATTGTAAATGATGGAAAATAACTGCATATGTTAAAAAAATAGTGTTATATTAAAAAAAAAAGAAAATTACCAGCCACACACTCTAAGACATTAAACAATTACATAAAAAGAAGACCCCCCCCCCCCAGCACTTTTTTTCTCTTGACTGAGAGGTGAAAACCACCACCACCAACAAAATAATTGCCTTCTTCCAAGGTACACCAGGCCATTGAAAAAATTAAAAAAACAAAAAGCCCAAAAGAAAATGGTTCCTTTTCATGCCAACTTATGAACGTGTTAGAAATGACTCAGAACTCAGAACCACCCACACTGCTCGGGTAGGATGCCAGCAAAGCAGATGGAACAGCTTGTAAAATATCTTCAGATGGTCCCAACCATTTACTGCATCTGCTTTTATTATGTGAATAAATGGGGAAAAAAATGTCTTTGGCTTCTTAGATTTTTATTGGTTTCAGAAATCAGGTTATGTCATTTAAAAATCTGCCTATGGAAGGAATTTCACTTAATTAAATATTTCCGATGAGGACTGGATTTAAGCTTTTGGTGTTGACTGGATTGTATTGATGTTGCTTATAATAATGTCTCTGAGTAATTTGCTTTCAAGATCAGTTGTTCCTTCTGAGGAAGCAGGTTTTTGCTTTATGTCTCTGCTGACCATCTTTTGACTGTAAGAAGGACTAGCCTGAGGAACAAGTTGTTTCTAGGACTTGCCAGGGAAAAATATGGAAAAAACAGATACTTAATGACATTAAACCTCTCTAGTGTTAAATGGTATTTATGTTAGGACATTTTGTTATGAGGTATGATCATCTTTTCCCTTTTATGTTAAAAAAATTCATTTTACATTGAGTCCTTTATTAAATATGAAAAAATACACAGAGGTAAAGGAATGTAGGTTAAAAGGGGTTATTTGTAATGTATGTTTAGGTAAAAATGACAATGATAGCACACACACTTACACACATAACATATACACAAAATGCTGTGTGCTATAGATTGTACTCCATCCTATATTAGCCATGTGACTTTCTATCAGTTACAAACTCTCCCATTAGCTAACTAGGGACAGTATCTTTCATGTGTCTCTGAAGAAAAAAAATATGTTTAATGTATGTAAACTAAACTTTGAGAATTATTAAAGATAATATGAAACCTAAAATTAAACATTCCAAGAGTTTATACTAAAACTTTAATGTTTTAACACACACAACTGTGCCAACAGAATGACTCCCATGTGTGAAATATATGTGTTTGATGACATGATGATTTTATATAAATAAATGAACTGAAGCGTTTATGCCTCATAACAGCCATTGGCCCTTTATACATACTAGTATGAGCACAGGTGATCACTTTGATTGAAAAAATTAAACATAAGTAAGTAAACAAAGATTTCCAGAAAAATGCCTACATTACAAAATCACCTTCAGGACATTAGGGAATTAAAAACCCTTCATTTATAAAATCATGTTTTCCTGGTAACTTTGACGGGTTGAATTTTGATTTTTCATTAAGAAAAATGAGAGCACATGCTTAACTCTTCAATTCAGCTGGTATAAATGGAATTAATTTGTCTCAAGGGATTGTTTGTCTCAAATTTCTAAAGATAAATTATGAAGCCTATCTAAAGAATCACGTGAGAAATGATAAAATCTAACAACAAGTAACCAAAATTAGGATTATATTAATTCCATTCAATTACTCACCATATGTCTCACTGTTGACTCACACTTTGGGTTAAATAATAATAAAGGTGGCATAATACATTTTTTTGGATATATATATATATATATATACACACACACACACACATTGTTGTTGACTTTTAGAATGTCAGTGATGGGAAATGCAGAGGAAAGTTTATTCATTCACAACACTGTATTTGAACTTGGCATAACCAAGGCTAAGAAAGGATAAAAGCCACCACTTATTGATGACTTATCATGTGGAAAGGACTTGATACTCATGATTAAATTTAATCTTTGCAGTAGCCTGTGATATTGAAACCATTATCCTCATCTTACAGATGAAGACAGTCACGTTAAAGAACTAATTCAAGATCACAAAGCCAGTGGACAGGAAAGAAGAAATCAAGCTCACATCTGTATGACACCAGAGTTCATGGTCATATTCATTACTCTATACAGCCTTGGAAATCGGGAGACTTGGATTTTCTCTCAAGTATAGTTAAAAGATTCAGAGAGGGGTGGGCTTAGATGCTGCCTCTGTGCCACTTGCTGCTGAGTTTTATGTTTCTCACCATGTTTGTGAGATTGAAACAGGATTATAAAGATAATTTAACATCTTTTAAGCTAATATTTAAAAGACAAAAGCTACAACTTTCCTAGACGGACTCAAATGCTTATTCACACTTAAATTAACCAGGAACTATTTGGCTCTTGTTGGCAAAGCCTATGATGAATCCTGATTACCCACACGAAACATTTTATCCAGATGCTTATTTTAATGGGTTACATTTTATATTTGGATGTCAGGCTCAGGAAGTTATTTTTAGACACATCTATTTCACAATTCTGGATTCAGTCATTGCAGATACTGGGAATAATCAGAGAATAAGATCTAACCTAGCCAACTAACTCTTTGACACCTCACTCAGGGTCCTGTAGTAAAGGCATGGAGATTCACTGTCCTGGAAACATGGAAACTGGAATAGTATGGGAAGGATGTAGTCTCAAAGCCTTGTTCAACAACAACAGCACCAACAGTATCATCAATAATGATAGATAGTTTTTACTAGGGCCGTAATGATGTGCCAGATATGACACTCACCATTTTACTGCATTGGCTTACTGAAATCTTATGAGGCATCTACTGATAACCTATTTTACTGATAATCAAGCAGAAGTCACTGGGTTTGCACAGCTTGTGCTCAGGAAGAGAAGACAATAAAGCCAAAGCAAGATTCAAACTTAAGCTCTAAGCTCAGTGCCTGAGCTTTCAACCACTATGTCATTTTTTCTGTGTGTAATTATAAACATCACATGAAATATTATATGAGTTCTGTTCCTGCTAACATTTCTCTTTCCTACCATATTTATTTGGTCCTCTCAACAACCCTGTCAAGTAAGTATGATCATCTGTGTAGAGCAGACAAGGACCCTGAGGGTCAGAGCACTGAATGCTATCCACATAGCACATTTCCAACAGGAAAAGAGTGGGAAAATCTCTTTCAAACAAACCTCCTTTTTCCCCCCTCCACTTACCTCCCAGAAAAGGCACATAACACACACACACACACACACACACACACACACACACACACACACACACAATTATATTGGATACATTTTAAGCTTTACATTGTAATTGTATAAATAAAATTGTCATCAACTTAATCATGCTAAAATGCTCATCATTTTTAATAAGAAAAAGAGGGATATATCACCATTAACACTGAAAACCTCAAAAACTTAAATTTTACTTTGAGACCTGAAATTGGTATAGAAAGAAGAATGTATTAGTTACCCTATCCACCTTCCCATCTTCCTCCATTAAAAAATAACTTCTACCAAGTAATCATCTTTAAAGGCTAAAGGGATTTTAGAAGAAAGGTAAATTATTTACTGTGTAGACTTTTAAAAGCATTAGGCTATACGAAGGATGTAAGTATTAACTCTCTTTACCTAGAGATTCTCCTTTTTAAAAAAGATTATTTAGTGTGGTGTGTGTGTGAGAGAGAGAGAGACAGAGACAGAGACAGTGGGAGGGGCAGAGGGAAGGGGGAATCAAGCCTAATGTGGGGCTTAAAACCACAAACTGTGAGATCATGACCTGAGTCAAAACCAAGAGTCTCTAACTCTGCCAAAGGCAAGGGAAATGAAAGCAAAACTGAACTCTTGGGACTTCATCAAGATAAAAAGCTTCTGCAAGGCAAAGGAAACAATCAAGAAAACTAATAGGCAACCGACAGAATAGGAAAAGATAGTTGCAAATGACATCTCAGATAAAGGGCTAGTATCTAAAATCTATAAGGAACTCACCAAACTCCACACCCACAAAACAAATAACCCAGTGAAGAAATGGGCAGAAGACATGAACAGACACTTCTCCAAAGAGGACATCCAGATGTGGACTACAGGCACATGAAACAACACTCAACATCACTCATCATCAGGGAAACACAAATCAAAACCACACTGAGATACCACCTCACACCAGTCAGAGTGGCTAAAAGGAACAAATCAAGAGACTATAGATGCCGGCGAGGGTGTGGAGAGACGGGCACCCTCCTACACTGTTGGTGGCAATGTAAACTGGTGCAGCCGCTCTGGAAAACAGTGTGGAGATTCCTCAAAAA
>NC_043715.1:24114060-24135779 GCF_006229205.1 Suricata suricatta
TTTACCCAAGAGATACAGAAATGCTGATACATAGGAGCACATGTACCCCAATGTTCATAGCAGCACTGTCAACAATAGCCAAAACATGGAAAAAGCCTAAATGTCCATCACCTGATGAGTGGATCAAGAAGATGTGGTATATATATACAATAGAGTACTACATGGCAATGAGAAAGAATGAAATATGGCCATTTGTAGGAGAGTGGATGGACCTTGAGGGTGTCATGCTAAGCGAAATAAGTCAGGCAGAGAAGGACAGAAAACGTATGTTTGCCCTCATAGGGCAAACATTCTTGGTGCCTAGCAGAATGCCTGGGGCTCAGCTGGTGCCCAAAGTATTCATTATGGTTATTAATAGGAAAACAGGAGAAACCTAATGGAGGACCAGGGGGAGGGGAAGAGGGAAACAGAGTTGGGGAGAGAGAGGGATGCAAAACTTGAGAGACTATTGAATGCTGAAAATGAACTGAGGGTTGAAGGGGAAGGTGGAGGGGGGAAAAGAGGTGGTGGTGATGGAGGGGTGCACTTGTGGGGAAGAGCACTGGGTGTTGTATGCAAACCAATTTGACAATAAACTATTAAAAAAATAAAGAAACATTTAAAAAAAAGAAAGAAAATGGTCATCTTCTCATTTCTTTACTGATCTCACCTGAAGTGAGCCATCTGTCTCTTACCAGAACCGTGACTGCTGCCTGCTCCATTAGACAATTTTGAACACAGCTCTTTCCCTGTAAAGTACTTTCCATTGTCAGTAATTATAAATTACAACTGAAAAACATATTTACTTACTAGTTAATTTATCTCTTGCCTGGTCTCTATTAAGACAGTGACTATGTCCTCTTTGCTCAGTCTGACATCCTTGGTGCCTAGCAGAATGCCTGGGGCTCAGCTGGTGACCAAAGTATTCATTGACTGAATGATTACCTCCAAGTACAGGGTTAGGTTAGGTCAGTCCAATCTCAAAGACAATGCAGATTTTTTTCCTGCGAAAAGGGGCAGAATATTATAAGGGTGACAAAGGGCTGAGAAGTAGCCAGACTTGCAAGCTTAGAATGCTATGTCTCCGCCAGGTTTTGAAATAGCCTTTCACAGGATCCCTTTAAAAATACTTATGAAGAAATGGAAAAATAAAAATCACATCACAACAATAAACTAAGACTGAAAAACATGCAAATACAGTCCAGAATAAATCTTCAAATGGCATCTTTTGATGGAGTGGGGGGTGAGGCACTATGGTTTGTGTAACACAATTAAGACTGCTCAGGTATTAAAAGTGGCAAAATGAAATATTTGATACCTTAGCTCTCTATACCCTCATACAGTCTTAGGGCCTGTACTAAACAGAAAATTTGATAAACCTCTTTCTCTCATTTTTTGAATATATAGGACCCATTAAGAAGTCAGCAAAGAAAAATCAACTTCCTTCTTAATGAAAACAATAAAAGCCTCACCACAAATTAGAAAAATAGCTCCTTAACAAAAACCCACCACCAATATCACCTTTATAGTATAATAGTAGAGGCTGTCTTATTAAAACCAGGAGCATGACTAAGATATTTATGGCAATATCATTAAGCAATGGTCTTGAGGTTACATTCAATAGACTTAGTAAAAACAAAAACAAACCAAAATAAAAAAGACATTTGCAAATGAGACAAAAATCATTATTCCTTACAGATGATATGCACACCTGCCAGGAAAACTAGAGAGAATGAACTAAAAGTCTATTTAAATAGGTAGGTTCAGTAAGGTGGCCAGTTACAAAATATGTATACAGAATCAATAGAAATGTTCAAGACTTTGCTGGAAGGAGAAAAAGAAATAAAAGCAATGGGATCCTTAATGAGATACATTTTAAAAAATGTTGTGATAAAATGTAATACCATAATGTTACTTCTATCTTGCTTATGAATATTAGATTATAAATATTTTTAATCCATGCAACTCATAGTTATTTTTAGTAAAATATCTATGTTATGGTTATTAAGCTCCTGAAACATCAGTGCTTCACAATAATCTGCCTTTTGAAGTTTTAGTTTTAAAACTGTAAAAGTCTCAGATGATTAAAATTGCAGAAAGTAAAGTGCACTGATTTATTAGCCTTCTGTTGCTGTGGATCATCTGGTGGGTGGATGTCTCCTTAGGTGTAACAATTTTGGATCCCATAATGAATCCACCATGGGGTCCCATCTGTTGGCAAGGCATTACGGGAAGAAGACCAGGCATTTCATTCTCAAAATGGCTGTTTGAGGTGGAAGCTCTCCATGCTTCTCAAGACAGAGTGCATTCACTGGCAAAGCGATGCCAGATGAAGTTGGAGATGAACACACTGGAGTCTGACAAGAAGAACAGTGTGAGCATACATAGATATACCTGCCTCAAACCGTGTTCCTGGTACTTTTCAAGGCTGTAAAACATTTTCTTCCTACCATAGGAGATGGAAAGTTCTTCAACATGAAAGGAAAAACAGAGTTTTATTTTATTTTCTTTGTTTCCTTCTCCTTCCTCTGTTTCTTCTTATATGAAGGTAAGGTCACCCAGGAACTCAAAATCCAAGACTTGGGTGGAACTTCAATTATCTCCAAGTCAGTAAGTGGCTTCTCTCTACCAGTAAGTGACACCTTCCATTCACTGAGTATGTGAAGCAGAAGTGCTCAACACTTCTGGCCCCAGAATCAGATGGATCTGGGCCAAATGCCAATTCTGCCACATTTTGGTTCTGCCAATTTAAGCATAATACATAGTAAGCATATTTTCAGATAAGGCTTTCTTTATTTGTAAAATAAAGATAATAACATTGCTTGTCTCAGAGGATTGTTATTGGGATTAAACATGATAATGTATGCAAAGTTTATAGCACTTTACAATAAATATTAGTTATCTATTTTAGTAAGTTGTTATAAATAAATAACTCAGTCATCTATTCTTCAAATGAAATTCTTCTTCTTCTCAGTCATCTATTCTTCAAAAGAAATATTTCTTCTTCTCAGTCATCTATTCTTCAAAAGAAATATTTCTTCTCAGTCATCTATTCTTCAAAAGAAATATTTCTTCTCAGTCATCTATTCTTCAAAAGAAATATTTTGAAGAACTGTGATTGTAAGTATCTAGAAAATTCAACAAAGGATAGTTTAAAATTACAGAGAATTTAATGGGTCATCTAATTTAAATATCCAGAGCAAGTATAGGTGTAATTGGATCAAGGTTGTGATTTTTTTTTGTTGGTGCTGCTGGTTCAGGTTGCTTCTATTTTTCGTTAAGCACTGGGAGAGGCTTCCTTCATGGTTGAAAATGGCTTTAGAATCCCTAAGCATCATATTTGTGTTCCATAACGTCCAAAAGGAGATCACTCTGTTTAAGATAGAAGGAAAGTGTTTATGCTCTTTGTAAGTGAACTATAATTGAAACCAGCCAATGGAAGCCATGGGGGCAGTTGGCTAATGCCCAGACTAACTTAACCCAAAACTGTAGCAAGTAGGAGATGATTAACTCACCTATTCCAATCATGGCCTTGCCCTAGAATTAGATGTAAGTTAATAACAACTTCAAAATCTTTTTTCAGGAACAGTTAGGAGGGGATAGAAGACTGAGAATAGAGATGTATAAATGAAAATTATATACTTAAAATAGATTCCAAATTTCTATATTAACAGAATAACATTTTCTAAGACTTCCTCCCTTACTTGTCGTGTTTGCAGGCATAGTATGCCTTGATATTTTTAGCTTGATATCTGGAGTTGCAGTCACACTGAGTCCTGTTCCAAACCTCAACTATTAATGATTTACGGATCTTCAGCAAGTCACTTCTAGTCATCAATGACCTCTAGTCATCAATGTTTTCACTTGTGAAAAAGGAGGCTGGATTGGATGACCTCTAAGTTCCCAATAGTTTCATGGGTCTCAGAGAACACAACACATTTCCCTTATAAATGGGGAAGATGGCTGTTAAACAATCTCTCAACTTCTGTTCTGGAAATTACACAAAATAACCCAAGTTCCTTTTATCTTTCCTCACTGGTGTTATTTTCTATCCCTTTAATCTTTTTGTTGATATTCTATAGACTGGCTTCAATTTCTCCACATCCTATTCTCTATGTGACATTTCTAAATGGAAAAAAAATATTACAGAGATATCAACAATGTCTCCTAAGTAAGTAAGGTTCTAAGAAATTATAAATCTTGCCTGTGTGTTAAACAAAAATTTTGTTCTTGCAAATTCCCATCTTCGACTATTTTAGCAGGTACCTAAAATTTTCTATTGTTTTTTTGGGTTTTGTTTTTGTTTTTGTTTTTTTAGTTTACAGTTATCTTTCTTTGATATAAAATTTAAATATGATGAAATGTACAGTTAAGACATGTTCACTAAATTTTGACACACATGCACCTACATAACATGCCCCATATCAAAAATTGAAACATTATCACCCTGTAATATTCCTCATGCTCCTACAACAGATCATGGCCCCAGAAGCAATGTTTATTCTGATTCTCTTACTTTAGATTAAATCTGCATGTTCTAGAACTTCATGTGAATAAAATCATGCAATATCTGTTCTTTTATATGAAGAGTGTATCTTTCTCTATAGTCAGTTGACTACATTTCTACACATCAATTTCTGAATTCTATGTTCTATTCCATAGATCTATATGTTTATTCTTTTGCCAGTACCACAGTCTTAAACTCAACAACCTAGTCCTACATCTTGAAATCAGTTAGTATGACTCTTCCTGCTGTTTTTCTTTGCAAGCTTGTTGTGGCTCTTCTAGTTCTTTTGCCTTTCCATATACATTTTAGAATGATCTTCTTGATATCTAAAAAATTTTTTGGTTGGGATTGCTTTGAATCTATAAATAGTTTTTGGAGACTTGACATTTAACAGTATTTAAACTACTCACTCTACTTTAAATTTCAATATTTAAAAAAAATCTTGCAGTTTCCTTCCATCTTTGTTGCTCAAGGAAGAAAGCTAGGATTTAAAACATCAATACTAGCCTTTGGAAGAGAAGATAAAAACAAACCAAGGAACAATTCTTGAGGAATTTCTAGCTAAGGGTCAGGAATTAAAATTACTAATTTTAATATATCTGTAATTTATATTTTTTAGTTTATTTTTATTGATTTGGAAAGACAGAGAGAGTAATCAGGGGAGAAGAGAAAGGGACACAGAATCCCAAGCAGGCTCCCTGCTGCCAGCACAGAGCCTGATGTGAGGCTCAAACTCATGAACTGTGAGATCATGACCTGAACTGAAGTCAAGAGTTGGACCTTGACCGACTGAGAAACCCAAGTGCCCCTAAATCTGTAATTTCTAAGATACAACTGTTGGTAAATTTATAGACACCAAAATATAACAAGGATGCTAAGGAAGATTTCTAGGAAAAACTCTTATGTCAATCCTCAGATTAATTAAGTGTGGTACAGGGAAAATGTGATATAAGGCATCTAAGAACCATGCAGTGAAAAGATGGAAGGCGCTTGGCCTGTTTAACCCATTCCATCTTCTGAACTTACTGAAAAGAGAAGCCTTAACCTGGGACCAATGGCTTCAAAAGTTGTAACATTTTTGCAGAGGATTACACAAGTAAGAAGTTCAAGCACACTTCTAATTTATCCTGAGTCTCTTTGTTCCAGAGCGGCAAAGTTACTGGGGGTACCAAGAAGTACTACATATGTTCAAGGAGAGAGTGAGGAGTTCCAAAATAGGAGAAGATGGAACAAAATACATTTGAGTTAGGTCTTAAACAATAGTTAGAATTCAGACTTTTGGAGGAAGTGGGAAAAGTTGAAACAATGGTAAAGATGCTTACCTTCTTTCCTTTCCTTCCCTCCCCTGTCCCTCCAATATCTCACCTCTTTCATTCTGATTAGCAAGTACATTCAGTGGTTTTCTCTCTGTGCTCTGCTCCTAGACCACAATAATATCTTTGCTTCTCTTTCTGATCCCTTTTCCTGTCTGTAGGTCTTAGATAAATATCATTGTCTCGGCAAAGTCATTGTTGACCTAAAGGAAATCCTCTCCCATCAATATTTACATTAGTCACTTATCCCTAGTTTACCTCTATCATTATATCTATTTTTTGGCTTTTCAGGGTTTTTTTTCTTCTCTTGTATAGGGAACACCATAGTATCCCTACCATTTCATGGAATTAATGAATTGATGCACAGATGCTTCCTTTGACTACCCTACAAATTCTTAGAGGAAATTCTCAAATTCATCTCTTAGTGTTACTATTCTGCTCTCAAGAGAAATATCTATAAAAATATTTAACATACATGGGGATGCAGAAGTAGCTATAGAATGTGCATGAAGTAGGTGAGATTATCTCAGGATTTCTCCAATATTCCAGAGAATACAGAACAATCTCAGAGGCAATAATCTCTATGTTGGGTCTCCAAAACCTAAGATCTACTTACTTGGCAGACAAAGAGGCACAGACAACCTTACCACCTTTGCTGTGAAAGTAAATCCAGCCATTCCTTTACTCATCTGATAAACATTTTTCAAGATAATATGTCTGGTACTCTTCTAGAGACTTAAGATACAAGGTAATCAACACCAGACATAGCTTCTCCTCCCGTTATTTTAATCAAACTCAAGTGGTATTATCTTTTACATTAAGCATTGTCTTCTATGTTACTTCACTTAGTTCTCAGAGCAACCCTGTGGGATAGTTACTATCATTATCCCCAGTTTTATAATAATGAAACTGAAGCAAAAAGAAGCTAGAGAAGTATACACACACACACACACACACACACACACACACACACACACACAGGAATATTACTTGGTGATCAAAAAGAGTAAAATCTTGCCATTTGCAAGAACATGGATGAAGCTAGAGTATATTACACTAAGCAAAATAAAGGTCAGTCAGAGAAAGATAAATATATTATTTCACTCATATGTGGAATTTAAAAGACAAACCAGGTGAATTTAGAGTAAGGGAAGGAAAAATAAAATAAAGACAGAGATGGAGGCAAACCATATGAGACTCCTAAATACAGAGACCAAACTGAGGGTTCCTGGAGGGGGCATTTGGTAGGGGGATGGGCTAAATCAGTAATGAGCATTAAAATAGGAAGGAAATTGTTGGGATGAGCCCTGGGTTTTATATGTAACTGATGAATCATTACATTCTACTCCTGAAACCATTATTATACTATATGTTAACTAACTTGGATTTAAATAAAATTTTAAAAAAGAACTATCCAAATGATAATCCCTGTATTAGATAAGTAACAGAAGTGGGATTCACACCCCAAAAGACTTATTTCAGAACCTAAGCAGCTGTATCACAATAGATATGATGCCAATTATAGCAAAAATGCAAAGGATGAAGGACAAAGTGGTTTGAAATTAGGCATGAGAGCTAGACAGGACCAGTTTTGAGCTTTGTACATCTTGCTAAAGATTTTATTTTCCTCAGAACAATGGGAACCCATTGAAGGGTTTTATTTGTTTGTTGTAGATGTGGATGAGAGCCAGTAGGATGACGTGAAAAGATTGGAGATGGCCCAGAGGGCTGTGACAACCCCAATAAGGAATCTATGACATTAGTCTAGATAAAAAATGATGGTAGCTTGGAATAAGATGACAGGTACAGGTGAAACTGAAAAGGGTCAAGGAAATTGAGAGCTCTTTAGGAAGGAATGTAAAACACAAGGTATTGATGGAATAAAGTAGAAGGACCTCCTAGCACAGGGGTTATTTACTTAGAGAGAGTGTCCTCTCCATATAAAAGAAAGAAAGAAAAGAATCATTGCAAATAAATCTATACAGGAATATAGGCTAGTGTACGGCTTGTTGTGTAGCACACTGGTATAGAATCTCAAATCTGCAGTTAACTTTCTGAGAAACTTTCTGCAAGTTAGTTTTCCTTACCAAACTCCATTTCGATGCAGAAAATGAGTTCCTACGTGACTAACATCTCAGGATGGTTTAAGACAAAGTAACACTGTGTGTGTGAGAGGAATACAAAGTGCCTAACATGTGGGCAGGAGAGAATTCTATTATATATTATAGTTATCAATTTGGCATATAAAAGTATCTTCTTCCCACAATCCTTCCCAAATACTGAAAACCCTGAATTTAAGACAGAGCTTGACCTTTGGGGTTCAAGTAGAAATTATGTTTACCAACAACTAATTTAGTCCAGAAAAAAATAACCCTGTTTATTCTTTCTTAGATTATGCTCTTGGAGTGTATCATCAGATCTCTGAAGATACAGAAAACACAGGAGAAAAAAGCCCTATGCTAGGGTCCAACATATTGAAATATATAGACAATTGTGGATTAGATTACATATAATACACAAACACAAAATACATTTCTTTTCATTATAAATTATAGAACTTAATATCGAGCCCCAAACTGGGAGATCCAGAGATCATAATGAAGAGATCTTAAGAATAAATTTGGCTTTCCACTTATGTTAGTACAGTAAGACTATAATAAGAAAATTAGAAGCAATATTACCTAGGCATCAAGAAATATGGACATACCAGATGAAGTCTAGGTGATATGTGATTCTTTGGTTAATATTTTGGTAACATTCATCATTTCTTAAGGCAATACAAATTTTCCAAGTCTCCCTTGCTGATCCAAAGGGAGTATATTATATCAGTGATAGCAAACTGGATTATAGAAATTTGTACTGAGTTAATAAACATGAGACACAAAAAATTAAGAAGTTTCAAAGCCAAGATGCATTGTAGTGGATTTTCTAAAAAGGAAGAAAGAAAAGAACTGAGGATGAGGCACTATGCCCCATTGTTCCAGATCTCTGAAGTCGGAAAGCAATTTAAATCTCCTCTGTTAATCCAGGTAGGTAGGATCATTGTATTAGATCAATATAACTTTTGATCATCACAGCATCTCTTACAAAGACTAGCCTTGCCTTTATAAATAGATATACAGATTTAAAAAGTTAACATTTAGTAACTTGGGTTCAGGTGCTTTTTGTTTTTAATTTAACAAAAGGCAGTCAACAATAACAAGATGAATGGATGAATCCCTTTATCTCTCTTTAAAACCTTTTAAGTACACATTTCTTTTACTGAAAGACAACACTAGCAGAACACAAGAGATCCCCCAAAGCAGCATATACAAAGTGGAGTAGGTGTTCAGGGGAGAGGGATATCAAACTTGAAACCTGTAAAACATTTAACACGAGGTCTATAAATTCACCACTGGATTGGGAAATGCCATGGGCAGTGAGAATGTTCTAGACATAAAGTGCAAAATGATTAAGGGGTTAGGGGAAAGAAAGTGCTGAGCATGTTAGAAGAATAGTCAAAATGGAACAGTCTTATATTTATTTGCAATACTTTGAGTCAGGAAGTCTTAGGACGGGAGACAAACTAACACTGTTCTTTGAGTGGGGCTACTACTAGGATATGCAGGCTTGTAGAGGTGATCCTAAGATGGCAAACCTGAGGGACTAGGAATCTTGTGTAATACAGGTTTACAGAATTGTTCCCAACATGTGAGACAGAGTATCTTTGTTTGTTTTTTATTTTTATTTATTTTTTTAAATGTTTTTATTTATTTTTGAGAGAGAAAGATAGCATGAGGAGGGGAGAATCAGAGAGAGAAGGAGTCACAGGATCTGAAGACAGGCTCCAGGCTCTGAGCTAGCCGTCAGCACAGAGCCCAATGTAGGGCTCGAACCCATGAACCGTGACATCATGACCTGAGCCGAAGCCGGACGCATAACCGACTGAGCCACCCAGGCGCCCCTCTTTGTTTTTTAAATGTTTGTTTATTTTGAGAGAGAGGAAAGAGAGGGAGAGAGAGAACCTCAAGCAGGCCCCGACATGCGGCTCCCTCTTACAAAACTGTGAGATCATGACCTGAGCCAAAATCGAGACTCAGATATTAAACCAACTGAGTCACCCAGGAGCCCCTGAGAAGGAGCATATTTTGAGGAATATATTACATTATTCCATGGATGAGCAGGGTAGATGTGCCCCACTTTGCAGTTATAAATGCAAGGCTGAAGTTTGAACAGTGGGCAGGGTCCCAAAGCTAGGTTTTTGCAGCCTTCTCCATAGAAAGCAGGTGAAATGATTCCATGCACTCCTCCAGACTCATATCTCTCCACTTCTAAATCCAACACCCATAAAGCTTCATGCTCCAAGAATACCACATTGAGAGTTTCCCAAACATTTTATACTGTCTGGTACCACCTACACTATTTTCTTGCTGTCTCTCTTCCCCTGTGGTGGTTTGGTCATCCTTGACTTCTTATCAGAAAAGAGCCTATGCAATTTCTATCATCAGTTTAAATGCTTTTCTTTCTCTGAAAAGCATTTCAAACTTACTCTGACTTTGGTTCATTCTCCTTCTTGGTTTTTACTTCACTCTGTAAATAGTGGGGTTGATGCCATGCCGTACTGGAATTATTTGCTGTTACAAGTATTTCCCTGACAGGTCTAAATGCACTAAAGGAAAGGCAAAGTGCAAGAATTTTCATCTGCTTATTCTTGAGTTCAAGTCATGCTTGATTTATAGTCTTTATTTGCAAACATATTCAAAGATTCCTTTAGCCACCAAGAATCAGCTAGACCCAGTACTAACAAGTAAGTGAAATGCCAAAGCAGATGAGCCTGAGGCCAGAGGAAGATGGGAAATAGGTTGAGTATGACGTAAAAACAGATAAATCCAAACCAAATGGACAGCATCTTCCCATTATATCCACTTCTGCTCTCGTTATAGACTTTTGCTTTACTGTGAACCATTTCCTGCTTCAAGTTCTTCATGTCAATGAGACAGGCACATCTTTAGATGCAATGATTTTGTTTCTTAGGGAGTAATATTAGATGGTAATATTTTTAATCCTACTCATTATTCGCTATTGTTTTTCTCTTTTCATATATGCCCCATATAACCTCAACACCTAGCAAAATGCACCTAATGCAAGGAAGATCCTCCCTTTCATCATTCAGGCCATGTGACATGATTTACCAAGAGGCAGCTGAGTTTGTTTTACTGTTTCCTATTTTCTATTTAAAATTTATATCTCAGTAGTCATTTAAACTAGTCTGTACTAGAATAGTTTGTTAATACAGTTTAAAATATAACATCTCTGAAAATGTGTTCGGTTAAAGTCAAAAGAAATTATTAATTACTTGTATAGTTAAGATTTGGTCAGGAAAATGGATTAAATATATAACGAGTTTTTTGAATCAAAAAGTATTTTTACTATTACAGTATTAAATTATAGAGTTACCATTACTAGTCATATTTATTCATGAGAGGTAATTTGATATCTTACAAAATAAGCCAATACATGGTGTAACCTCTCACAGCCTAATTTTTCATGGATGAGCTCTTGCATATTTAATATCCTTGGAGGTTATATTTTAACATAGTCTAATTACCACTTTCCCTTTATTTCTATTCAGTTTGACACAGCCACTTTGCCTAAAATAATTTAATATTCTTATGAATGAGACAGTGTTAAAACTAGCCTATAACATCAATCGCCTTTGTTTATGCCAACAACTCTAGTGAATTAACATAGAATGTGAGAACAACGGCCCATAGAGAGAAGTGAAAAAATAGTCTTCACAATTTTTACATGAGTGTTGAGGTATTTTAAACATGTCCAGTCTGAATACCATACGTCTGCACTACAAATCAGAGTCCTTGGTAGTTTCATTGATATGGAAGAAAAAGAACTTTTTAATCCCTTTTTCTCCCATTGCATCCTTACCCATCTAACTAGTCACCATGCTGCCTGAGTGGTCCCACATGCTTTGGGCAAAGCCAGAACATACTTCATAAAACATCATATGGCTTTTCTATAGACTGTGATGCCTCTATGCAGACACACAGACAGCTGGCATATGCACAAAGGACATTAAGAGCACAATTCCTGAAGGGAGATATAATGGAATCCTAAAACTGACTCTCACCAGCCATGCTACCTTAGATGACTTATGTTGCCTGTTTTTCAATTTCTAAAACAGGTTAATAACAGTACCTGGCTTATTATATGGCCTAGACCACGAAAACTAAATGAGATAATCCATGCCAAGTCAGGGTTTCATCCTGGCATATCATATGATAAGAATTCAAATACCATTGGCCAAATTATTATTAGCACTAGTCTAATTTTTAGACTATTATTTATTTGTTATAATATCAATGACACTACCTGCAGTATTCCCTGCATCCTTCAGGGAGCATCATTCAATAGAATTTCACAGATGTCAAGGATCTATTAGCTTTGGGAACAAGATCAAGACTTTCCAAAAGGCCAAAGAGACCTTTTAAGATGATACAGTGCGATCAAGTTCAGCTATCCAAATTGTTCCATGATTTGCTATATTTTAGACCCAATTCTAGCATCAGTAGTTGACAAAATGACATCCAGTGATAATACCATACTAAAACATGCTTCCATTTAGACATTGGGAATCATCTAGAAAGCAGAGAAAGGAGGAAATAAAATGATCATAGCATTCCAGAGGTAGATGTCTTACTGGAGGAAAAAACCGCTGTAATCTGTAAAGGCCGAAAGCCACAGAAATAACTATTCACAAGACCATGATTGTGCAACATTGAAAATCTATTGTAGAAATTTGTAATTTAATTCTCAGATGTGCTTACTAATATATTTTCTTTGGTCAAGAGTATATTCTGCCTAGAGCAAATGTGGGCAGTACTTCGAGATAGCCAGAAACATATTGATTTGCAGATTTCATGTTTTGGTCTCTATCTATCATTGCAAAGATTCTCCTTTAAACACAGTCATTAGTACCACTTCCGCACAGTGATCTCATTGTGCTAATGCAAGAGAACAATATCGCAATCTGTGATGTCTTCAGCAAGCAACCCTAATCAAATCAATCAGAATATATGCTTCTTCTCAGAGCTGGACTCTGACCTACTCATGTGCTGACTTTAATACTCATTTCCAGGACTCTCAAATCTGATTGATGATGTCTGTGAATGGTTTAGAAAAGAATAATCAGCCACAAAGCCCAACTTGAAGCTGAGCTGAATTTCAAACTCTAAACATTTAATGTACTTTGATTTATACTTGCTGAAAGGCTTAAGAAATCCAGCCTGTTTATGTATGTGTCATCATTCACAGGCTTAAAATTTAATTTTCATTACCTGAAACATTTCTTTGTAGAGAGTATTCCCAACTTAGTACCTGGCCTTCACTAAAACTTCTTAAATCAGGTAAGGATGGTGATCATCCTATACCATCAATGCCTCAACACTACAAACTACATTTTATATGTTACCAATATTAATTACACATGATTTATTTCTGGTCATGAATTAAACCTTGTGATCACTGAAAGATTTGTAATAATTCATTGATGGCACTACCATGAGATTCTGATGCAGGGGTTTCTAGAATTCCTATGATACAGAAGGGATCATGAAATATTTGTCACATAATATATGCAGGAGTGAGGACAGCCAAGGATTTTAAATTTATTTTGGGGGGTTCAATTAAAGATACTGGAATGTCATATATTAGGATATTATAATTATAATTTTCAGATTCTTCTTCGCTCTCAGCACATTCATTACACAGTAATTGAGGAATTCTGCCCATTGTATGTTTGTGTAACAACATATAATTTACCTTTCTAGAGAACATGTTAGACATTCGATATGTATAATTACCAAATTTTATTTTCCTTATGAGCTTATTATGTCTGGTTAGGAAAATCAGACAAATAAGTGGCCTAATTCTTACTTTCAGCTACCTGAAAGACGATTTGGAAAGAAAATTGTTTTTCACTGAGACATTAATGTTATCTGATGACAGGTTAGAAAAACGAGAATTACTCTACAGGGAACTACAGATTGAAGTTGGTAGTTATCACAGCTCTTATTAGATGCATAAGAGGGCTAATGAGTTCGTTTCTGAACTGCCTCATTTTCCCAGAGACAGTGAGTCACCAGAAGACAAGTCGCAGACATAGTCAAAAAGGCACAGATGGGTGCATGTACAGCTCCATGCACTGCCTGCAGTGTGGACACATGTGACTCACAGGATGCTCTTCCTCCATATCAAAGACAGGCCCCAATCAATCACTTATACGAAATGCTCTCTGTCCCTATGAAATGTCCATCTCACCCACCCTTAGATAGCAATAGTGTACTCTAATTGCCTACTGCCTGGCAACAGTAGGGTTGTACTTGTAATTCACTTCCTCCTGGCAATCATGACATTTTCCCCTACTACATTCCTACCATTGGATTGAGACTCAAAAAAAATTGTTCAATGAAAAATATCACTAATGACCAGAAAAATTTAGATAACTCAGAATTCCCTCTTCTGTGCCATAATTTTCCAGCTCTCCAATCTGCACATATACAGAAGTAAGAATTATCCATTAAGCAATTATCATCTTTGTTACCTTGGATAAAAACATCACCAAGGGCACCGGGCCAGCTCAGTGGGTTAAGCGTCTGACTCTCGGTTTCAGCTCAGGTCATGATCTTACAGTTTCATGAGTTCGAGCCCTAGATAGGCTCTGCACTGACAATGCAGAGCCTGCTTGGGATTCTCTGTCTCTCTCTCCCTTTCTCTCTGCCTCTCTCCTACTCGTGCTCTCTCTCAAAATAAGTAAACTTAGAAAAATGTTTTTTAATCACCTAAACTTCTATTATGCAGAATGAACTTGAAGAGTAAACCTGAATTATTTGTAATACCCAGCAGCAATGAATTAGACTAAGGCAGGACATGAATAACATAGGTATCTGAAAAGAGACTCACAACATACATAATGGAATGAAATTTTGCCACTTCCTTTGAGAAACATTGTTTCTGTTATTAGTTAAAAATGTATAATGGTAATAGTTGCCATTTTCTGCATCCCTGTGTCCTGCCAGCATTTATCAGTCCATCTATTTGAGGTATTAGTAAGAATAGAAACACCATGTGAAATGAATAGCTCACTCAATCAAAGCTCTTGACTCTTAAGGTTGAAAGTAATCTGAGAGTAACAGAATTCAATGTTCTACTTATGACAGGTTTTTCCTTCAAAGAACATTTTTTCCAGTGGTTACCTGGCTCCTTATATGTACTTCTAAGGAAAGGGTAGGCCACATTTAGTGGCCCGTTCAACCTTTAAGTGTTTTTATGATCACTATTAATGGATGTTTCTAGTCCTTATACTAACCTGAAACCTACCTCCTACTAATATCCACCTATTGTTTTGCCCACTGGGCCCATGCAGAATGTCTCCTACACATACTAGTCCCACTCAGATCCAAACACCTCTAATCTCTCTTCAGAATCTTCCCTCTTCCTCCCAGCTTGCCACTCTTACCACAAGCCATAGCAACAGAAGGCACCACCAGGCTATCATCAGATTAGGCTCTTCTGTCAACACCCAACATTTCCTCCCTTAGCTTACAGTCACCTTAGGACGTTTAATTGACACAGAATAATGCAAAATTGCTGGTATTGAATATGCAACACTAATAAAATCTTTCTCCTGATGCCCCATTAGCAAAGATTGGAAGATAAGTCACTTAAATTGCAGTGGCTGAAGGCCAACTTCCTAGCCCACCTCTTGTGCCTTCTGTGTCCCCTGCCATCTGACCTGGATTGTTTTCAGTTGATTACAATCCCTTATGCCCTCCTAGGGTCCCTGGCCCACACACACACCACATTTGGTTACTGTGCATTGTGTTCATGGCAGCACATGTAAGGACAAAGGGACCATTGCCTTTCCTTCCCTCTTGTGCAGATGTTAAGCATCACTGTCATCATCACCATCATCACCACTACCATTTCTTCAGCCTAGTTTTGTAAAATTTTTTAAACATTTTTTATTTTATTTTTGAGAGAGACAGAGACAGAGTGCATGCTGCAGAGGGTCAGAGAGAGAAGGAGATACAGAATCAGAAGCAGGCTCCAAGCTCTGAGCTGTCAGCACAGAGCCCAATGTGGGGCTCGAATCCACTAACTGTGAAATCATGACCTGAGCTGAAGTCATTTGCCCAACTGACTGAGTCGCCCAGGGGCCCCTCTTCAGTCTATTTTTATGCTAAATGTTAGACATATTATATTCAATCCTTAAAATGACTCTACAAAAGTATTTTTCTCCTTTTAATAATAAGGAAAAGGTTCAGAGAAGTAATGTAACCTATGTGAAGTCACATAACTATTGAGTTGGACAACGGTTTTATAAATGCATATTCTCATCAGTAACTATCAGTTTCTTTAACTCTCCTCTGCAAAATGTGGTATTGCCAGACTTTGTGATTTTTGCAGTCTGGTGGGGCAATACTCTTTCTCCATCCATAAAAAGTCTTAGTTGATTCCCTTATAAGAGTAGTGGTGACCATTTTTTTCAGTGTATGGTTTTGAGGATTATATAGGATAACCAGTCAAATGTTTAGCATATTATAGCAATGCAAAAACTGTTTTCTATTCTGCCATCTCTTTTCTTTGATTCTGATGTTCTTTTCACATCTCATTTTATCATTTCATTTTTTCCTTCCCAAGAAAGGATTGGTCTGGAGAGCCTCCCTTGCATAGTCACTGACACCCCAGTAGTTGTACTTCCTGTTTATAACCATTTCCTTCCCCTTCTATAGTAGAGACTAGTGTACCATATTCATCTTTTCTTCCTGTTAAACAAATTCCACCAGTGTAGGTTTCTCTCTTCTGTTCACATATTCAGGGCATGTATAGAGCAGGGGCCTCTACTGACAACTTCTGGGTTTTGATTTCTTAGTGCCCTAAATATTCCATGTGTTACCCATTGGGGCAGGGGAGGAGAAAGTATGGTTGGAAATCAGCAATGCCTAAAGAGACCTAGAAAAAATAATAGACAAAATCAGATATGAACTTACAATGTAATATGCTGACATTTGAGTAAAAATTTGCCCTGAATATGTAGGGACATGGTGTTATGATTCCAAGAGTTGATAATACTCCTTTCTACAATACCACTGAGTATTTACCCAAAACATTCTCTCTAGTTCAGCTCAATAATGCCTGTCATCCTTTTCCATAAAAAAATTTTCCATTTTTGCCCCTTAGTAAAATACCTCATGATGTTCAATAGTGAAGATATTCAATTTGCTTATTTTAGTTACTGTCCTTCTTTTTAATTCATTCCTCATTCTGAATGCTTCCCTGTGAAGTGTCTTAGGCAAATCAAAGGAATATTTTGGATGCAGTTTTTCATCCTCAGAAGCCCAACGTCTTTCTCTAACACTTTAAGGGTCAACTGGTGAATAACACTGATCACATTGAACGCAGGAAAGAGCATTCACTGAACACATTCTTTGTTTCCCAGAAAAACATCAAAGATTTGACGCTACCAATTATTCTGTACTCTGGGGCGTCTGAATCAGGATGGTGCTCTTACATTCAGGAAAAATGTCTGCAATTGAATAATCCATTTAAAACTAAAATTACATATTCTACTGGTTAACATTAGTTTGCCCTTCACAGAACCTTTTCAGAGGTAAGTGTGTGCAGTAGCACCTACAGCATCACCACCATGACTCTCACCCTCAGTCCCTAGGTTTCACCTCTTCCTTCCCAAGGAAAGAGGCAAAGCACTTGTAAACTAGTCACAACACAATGTGAGTTGACTAGTCAATAAAAACACAATATCGTTCTCATCCTTGAGTTGCTTGCAGTCTAGAAGGAAACACAGATGGGTGGACAAATCAGAGACATGTGACAAATGTGACAAGAATACATGCAAGGCATCATGGACTCAGGAAGAAATGAACTAATAGCTGTTCACGCTTGGAAAGTAGAGGAAGTAGTATTAGAAAAACCTATAAAGGAGGGTGGAAAATAGAAAACAGTCTAAAGTATTTCTACAGATCTAAGCATATCTCCAACTCACACCCTAAGGATGTCCCATCTTCTCTCTTAGAGCTTTGTCTGCAAGTTCAGTATGCAAAATGCCCTTCCCCAAAACACTACTGAGGATACAGACTTAACCGTCACCATTACTCCTCTGGGATAAAATGAGGGTCAGTATTCATCTGCAGCCAGGAAAACCTAGATTCAACAATTTCTGCCCAGTAACCTCAAGCCCATTTCCACAGCTCTCTCCACTAGAAGATGCTAGACAAGGTAATATTTAAATATAATTAGATGCCAAAAAGTCAGATCAGTCTCTGGAGTCATAAAGACCTGGGTTCAAATCCTTGCTTAGCTATTAAGTAGCTGAATGACAGAGGCACAGCTTTTTAAAAATGCAATAAAACCTGCTATACAGGATCGTAATGAGGATAGAATCCTGCGCATAAAGCACTTAGAACAGTGTGTGGTATATAAACCAGCTACCCTTCGGGAGCACTTACTTATTATGACTGGAAGCAGCGCTAGACGCACCAGCAAAAGACGAGGAGGAGGATGGAAAGAAATAGCAGTGGCTGTTAGGAAGACCTATCTAACGTTCCAGAATTCCATGAGTATATGTATCTTCTTGATAAGATTCTATTTACAGCAAATGATATTTTTTAGTTCTTAGAGTAGTTCTGTTCGCCATCTAATATTTTTCTTCTGTGAAAAACAAAACCTGAAGAGCTCCTAGACAACAAATGGTCTCCAACCACCAGAGTTAAAAGGACACTCTTAGCTCAGAAATATTTGTAATCATGGTTCTGATTATTCTAACGCAAAATCTCATGTTTTCCTGAGCCGGCCCACTGTGCCAATCCATGTTTGTCCTTCCAATACTTTCCCAGTCTAGCAGGAAGAGGTCATTCTCGGATGAGGGTGGGCTTAACTGTAACTTATGCAGTGTGACGGACACTGTGGGATTCCTAAATGCCTTAGCTGAGCCTCTACCATGCAGGCAACTAGAAGGCATATTTTGGAAGTCTCTGTGAAAGGCAGTGCCTAGGCCCTCACACACAGATGACAGATGGGGACTGTCACTGCTGACAGCTAGCCAGCAGCCTCCAGCAAACAAACGGGATGAAAGACGTGAGACTGGAAAATAAACATACTGTCTTGGGCTGATGGAAGCTGTGCATTTTAAGTGCCTTAGAAAGAGAGGCACAGCATATTTCAAACCAACAGGTGGCTGTTTGTAATACAGGTAACAGCTTTGTTTCTAAGAAAACTCTGAGTTCAAGGAGATGGCAATAACATGAGCTAATTATTTACTTTGATGCCCCCACATGCAGATCTCTCAGTGCCACCTGCTGCAGCATGTATTTATGGGGCATTAAATGTACGTTAGGTCCCATACTAAACATTTCACACAAATTTCCTCATTCCATCTTTCTGACACCACGGTGTAAGGGGTAGCTGCTTCCTTCCTTTTCTTTTCTTTTCTTTTTCCTTTCCTTTCCTTTTCTTTTCTTTTTTTAAACTAGAGTGCCCTGGTTCAACCAGGATCTATCATTTATTAGCCTTTGTGATTTCAGGTAAGTTAATTCTCATATGGAAGCCACAGTTTTCTCATCTCAAAATTGGGGAAAGTAATAGTATTGTAGCCACTCTACTGATAGGATGGACCTTCACCCAAAATTTGGGTCAGATGTTGAGAATGAAGACACATAACCCCCTCACACACAGAAAATTTGGTTTATTACTCACAGAATGAGTCTTTGGGGGGAGAGCAGGGCAGCCCTCCCATTCTGGTCCTAATATGGCTCTAGAGGTCAAGGAAAGGAGATTGGCTTGGTGGGTGAATGGGTCTGGGATATGGATACCTGTAGTTTGAATTTCGTCCTGGCATCAAAGGAGGGTGTGTCCAAGCTTTACAGCTTGCTCAGATGCAAGCAGAAAGGGAAGACCATGGGTCAAGACTTAAAAGCTGTTAGCACTCAAACATAAAAAATGCAGTCAGGTTCTTTATTACAAGTGTCTGCCTTCAGAGCTTTCTTATGAAGATTCACAGAAATTATTATTAATATTTAGTTAGGTCTTCATGCCACATCAGGCACAAGTCAATTGGCCAACATGTGTTACATACATACTATTGGTAGAGTCAAAATAATCCCCATTGGACAAAGCAGAAAAACAGGTTCAGAGAGAAACAGGACTCAGCTTGCTTTGTTGGCAAGGGGAAGCACATGGACTCCAGTCTAACTCTTAGGAATTCTGAACACTGGGCTCTTAACTACAATATACATAAATGCTCACCAGCATACCAGTACTGCCCATAACAAAGATAAGAAGATAATGAGTCACCATTTGATTTAGTACATTTATTATCAGCGCATTTGATGTATCTCTATCAATACCATGCAACACTTTCCTGTCAATTTTGAAGCTGTCAGTGTGGCTTGAATTCTGGCACTGCCAATTGCACTGGGTGATCTATGTTTATAATATTTGGCAAGTTAAAAATACAACACCCAGTTAAACTTGAATTTCAGATTTTAAAAAAGGAGTAATTTTTTTTAGTATAAGGAAGTCCTATGCAATATGAGATCAGAGACATATTGCATAATCTGGTGATATCTTTGTCAGAGATTAACATAAATTGTCCAAACTCCCTATAAATGTTTTCTAATTCCCTTAACAGGTGAATATGTTACCCTTTGGGACAATAATTTCTAAACTTACAAATACTAATGTCCAAGAACTTCTAGACATTCCCATTTTCAATTGTTTGTTTCCCTTTTAGAGCAGACAGCCGTACCCACACATGTATATGCCAGAAGTAAGCAGAATTGCTTTTCATCCAGGGATCTAGCTTCAACCAAGCCTGTGGTAATTAAGGAATCACATAATTTTAAGTCTCAAAAGGCAAATGGAGGATTCTTTTTCTCTTCCTCAGGAGAAGAGTGTCTTACATTTTGTAATAACTAAAAGAGCTATCTTGGGATAGAGCAAAATGCGAATTAAATGCAAATGTTCAAACTTTGATGAGGATATTCCCTTCTAACATAGTGTGATTTCTTAGCCTGGAGTCAAAAACCTCTATGCAAAGGGGTATGCATGACTCTAGGATTCAAGCCAGCTTGGCATCAAAAATCCTTCTGTGTGGCTTTTCTCAGCTCTTAACAGCTTTGGCTCCTCCAGAGAAATGGAAAGAGAGAGAAACTTTTAAAAATACTTTCTACTAACTGAAGAGAAAGCCTTAGGTTGCCTTTTCTGGCATTTAGCTCTTCTACAACTCTGAGGAAAAATGAATAAGGGGGGAAAGGACTCTGCATGCATTGCTGAGTACAAAACACCTGTGAATAACTTCCGTCTATGGCTTATGATTGAAGAGGTGTAGATTCGAGCTGCCTTCTCTACCAGCATCTCTGCTAAGAGACGCTAATTGAGTGAAACTTGATATCTAAGTACACTAATAGACTACTCTCATCTTTCATATATTTATATGTCTGCCTGCACCAAGCCTCACTCATGTATGCACATTTATTTCCACTCTGTATCAATCTTTTGTGATTTTATGAATTTCTCTCCATTTTCCAAGCTTCTACTCCAGCATCATCATTTTGTGAAGCCTTACACCATGTTTTTAAAATATTTTATTGTCAAATTGTTTTCCATACAACACCCAGTGCTCTTCCCCTTAAGTGCCCTCCACCATCACCACCACCTCTTTTCCCCCCTCCCCCTTCCCCCTCAACTCTCAGTTCATTTTCAGCATCCAATAGTCTCTCAGGTTCTGCATCCCTCTCTCTCCCCAACTCTCTCTCCCTCCTCCGCTCCCCCTGGTTCTCCATTAGGTCTCTCCTGTTTTCCTGTTAGACCCATGAGTGCAAACATATGGTTTCTGTCCTTCTCTGCCT
>NC_043715.1:24135879-24151112 GCF_006229205.1 Suricata suricatta
CACCCTCAAGGTCCATCCACTTTCCTACAAAGGGCCATATGTCATTCCCTCTCATTGCCATGTAGTACTCCATCATGTATATATACCACATCTTCCTGATCCACTCATCAGGTGATGGGCATTTAGGCTCCTTCCATGTTTTGGCTATTGTTGACAGTGCTGCTATGAACATTGGGGTACATGTGCTCCTATGCATCACCATTTCTGTCTCTCTTGGGTAAATCCCCAGCAATGCTATTGCTGGGTCCTAAGGGAGTTCTATCAATAGTTTTTTGAGGAACCTCCACACTGTTCTCCAGAGCAGCTGCACCAGTTTACATTGCCACCAACAGTGTAAGAGGGTGCCCATCTCTCCACACCCTCACCAGCATCTATAGTCTCTTGATTTGTTCATTTTAGCCACTCTGACTGGCGTGAGGTGGTATCTCAGTGTGGTTTTGATTTGTGTTTCCCTGATGATGAGTGATGTTGAGCATCGTTTTATACCATTTGAAGATTTATCTGTACAGCTAAATACTTTCCCATCCTCTTCCATAGCACCATTTTCCAGAGCTCCACCTCTTACATGAGGAAGGTAACATCAAAGTGTTTGTCATGTCCCTTCTTAGGATCCTTTTGAAGGTCTCATTTTGTTTTCTAACTCAGTACTTGTATAGGTTGTAGCTAGATGTAGTTGTTTAAATGTGCATGTATATGTGACTGTTACTTTTTGACAAAAGGACTACGCCATGTATGAATGGGTAAGAGGAGTCTTAGGATACAGCTTTGTCTGTCCATAGACGATACTGTTGCCCCACCCACATCCCCTTGTTCCCATGGTTTCACTGCACACTGACCTGACTTGCAGCAGGGAACACTGGTAGTTCTCTGCTGTAGGGTTTACATTGGCAGCTTGAGTCTGCTTTGCCCACATGAGAGGTAGCCCAAGAATATTTCTCCTTCCTTCTCCACCACAGCCTATATAATGGGTTGAATTGTGTCTCTCCCCAAGTTAATGTATTGAAGCCCTAACCTCAAGTACACCTTGGAATGTGACTGTCTTTGGAGATATGGCTTGAAAGATGTGACTGACTTAAAATGAGGCAGTGAGTATGGGCCCTGATGCAATCTGATAAGGATCTGGTATCCTTATAAAGAAAGGAAATTTAGACACACACAGAGACACAATTTGGAAGACATGAGGACACAGTGAGAAGACTTTCAAGGGAAAGAGATCAGCCTCAGATGAAACCAAACCTGTTGACACCTTGATCATGGACTCCTAGCCTCCAGAACCATGAGACAATAAAGTTCTGTTGTTTAAGCCACCCAGGCTGTACTACTTGTTACTGCAAAGCTAGCAGACTAATAGGGCCCACAACCAGTGACTGACGGGAATTCACATTAAATGTCTCATATCACTAAAATCTTGGGTAGGATGCTCCAAGATGTAAATTCTATTTCCCATGGGATAAGTTTCAATTAGCCACCATGGTTACTGGCTTGATCATGTAGTCATTGTTGGCTCTGTGTCTTTCCAATCTTGCTTTCCCATTGGTATTTCCTGAGATCACCTCTCAGACAAACTCCTTCCCTAGCTCTTTTCTCAGACCTGCTTCTAGTGGAACCCAAGTAAGACAATGCAAGCAATCCTTAATCATCTATTTTACAAATGCTTCACTTTGTTCAGTGTGATTGTGTTAGCAAATCTCCAAAGTCTGTAAGAAACTACTCCAAGTGAACAGAAAAGACCTTATTCAATAGAAGATGTGAACAACATTATAAACCAACTACACCCCAGAGACAGTCACAGAACACTCCACCCCACACCGGCAGAAACACATATTCTTTTCAAGTACATATATAATATTCTCCAGTACAGACAATATACAAGGTTTAAACAGGCCTCCACTCTTTTAAAAGAACTGAAATCATGTTTAGGTGGGAAACTAATCTTCAACAAAGGAAACAAGAATATGCAATGGGAAAAAGTCTCTACAACAAATGATGTTGGGAAAACTGGACAGCTACATGCAAAATAATGAAACTGGACCACTTTCTCATACCATACACAAATGAACTCAAATGAATAAAATATCTAAATGTGAGACCTGAGGGTCTCCTGGGTGGCTCAGGTGGTTAAGTGTCCAACTCCTGATTTCACCTCAGATCATGATCTCATGGTTGGTTGGATCAAGCCCCACTATGCCATGAGCACAGAGCCTGCTTGGAATTCTCTCCCTCTCTCTCAGCTCTTCCAAGCTTGTGTGCTCATTGCCTCTCTCTCTCTCTCCCCCTCTCTTCCTCTCTCTCCCTCTCTCTCAAAATAAATAAATAAACATTAAAAAATAATAAAATAAATGTGAGACTCACAACCATAAAAATCCTAGAAGAGAGCATAAGTAGTAATTTCTCCATCATCAACCATAGCAATATTTTTCTAGATCAGTTTCCCGAGGCAAATGAAATAAAAACAAAAATAAACTATTGGGACTACATCAAAATTAAAAAGCTTCTGCACAACAAAGGAAACAATTATACTAGAACAACTAAAAGACAACTTACTGAGAGGGAGAAGATATTTGCAAATGACATATCAAAGGATTAGTACCCAAAACATATAAAAACTTACACAACAACATCAAATCATCATCATCACATCATCTAATTAAAAAGTACACAGAATATATGAACAGATACTTTTCCAAAAAAGACGGAGAGATGTGCAAGCAACACATGAAAAGATGCTCAGTATCACTCATCATCAGGGAAATGCAAGTCAAAACCACAATGAGCTATCACTTCCCACCTGTCAGAATGGCCAAAATCAAAAACACAAGGAACAACAAGTGTTGACAAGAATGTGGAGAAAAAAAGAACCCTCATGCAAGATTGTTGGGGATGCAAACTAGTGGTTCTTCAAAAAATTAAATACAGAATTACCATATGATCCAGTAATTCTACTACTGAGTATTTCCCCCAAAGAATATGAAAACACTAACTCAAAAAAACAAATGAAAGATGTGGTATATAGACACAATGGAGTAACATTCAGCCATAAAAAGAATGATATCTTGTCATTTGCAACAACATAGATGGATCTAGAGGGTATAACGCTAATTGAGAGAAAGACAAATATTGTATGATTTCACTCATGTGTGGAATTTAAGAAACAAAACAAATGAACAAAGATAAAAAGAGACAGAAACAAAGAGTCTTAACTGTAGAGCACAAACTGATGGTTACCAGAGGGGAGGTGGGTTGGGGGAATGGGTGAAATAGATGAAAGGGATTAAGAGTACACTTTTGGTAATGAGCACCAAATAATGTACATAACTGCTGAATCACTATATTGTACACATGAAACTAATATAACACAGTACATTAATTATATTAGAAATAAAAAAGAACTGAAATCATGCAAAGTGTATTCTCCCACTAAAATGAAGTTGATTTAGATACTATAACAAAGAGAAAATGAAAAGACAATGCATATATAATAGGAGAAAACACTTGCAAGTCATTTATCAAAAAGGGACTTGTATCTAGAAAATACAAACAACACTCACAACTCAAAAAAATACAAAAATAATCCAGTTTAAAAATGGGCAATGTTGCTGAGTAGACATTAATTGAATGAAGATATACAAATGACTACTGTTATGGACTGAATATTTGTGTACTCACAAAATCCACGTGTTGAAGCCCTAACCCCCACAGAATCTTTAAGAGCTGATTAGATATAGAGTAATTCATTCGGGTGGGGCCCTCATGACAGCAGTAGTGCACTTGGAAGAAGAGGAACTGACAGAAACGCTCACTCTTTCGGTCCTCACACACTGAGCAAAAAACACATGAGCACCCAGTGAGATGGTAGCTATCTGCAGGTGAGGAAGAAGGTGCTCCTCAAGAACCAAATCTGTGGCACTTGTACCTCTAACCTCCAAAACTGTGAGAAATTAAGATCTGTTATCTAAGTCACCCAGACTATGGTATTTTGTTATAGCAGCCCAAGCTAACATAGCCAAGAACACATACAAAACTACATGCTCAACATCTTTAGCCATGAGGAAAATATAGATCAAATTCATAACACGAAAGCACTTCATACACACAAGGATGGTTATGATTTAAAATAAAAAAGAAGATAACAGCAACAAACAAAAAAGTGAAAGAATTGGAATCTTCAGGCATTACTATTGGACATATAAAATGAAGTCATTCTGGAAAGCAGTATGGCAGTTCCTCAAAAGGTTAATCACAGAATTACCACATCAGCCAGCAATTCCACTCCTAAAGAACATATCCAGAGAAATGAAAACATACACCTACACCAAAACTTGTAAATGAACTTTCAATGCAGCATTATTCATAAAAGTATAAATAACCCAAATGTCTACAAACATATAAATAAAATGTTAATATATTCATACAGGAGAATATTATTTAGAGATAACAAAGATTGAGGTATGGAAGGTGCTACATGGATGTAATCTTGTAAACAGCTATATGAAAGAAGCTATCATAAAAGATATTTTGTCCGATACATTTACATAAAATGTCCAGAACATGCCCATATTTATAGCCAGAAAGCTGACTAGTGGTTGCCTATGACTGAGTGTCCATGTGGATGGGTGAGGAGGAACTGCTGATGTATGCAGGGTTTCTTCTGGGCAATGCGATGTACTAACACTGGATTTTGGTGATGGCTGCACAATTCAGTGAATGGACTAAAAACTGATGAAGTTTATACTTTAATGAGTGCATTGTATGACATGTGAGTTATATCTCAATAAAAGCACAAAGTGTGACCAGGTTTTATTGGTTCAAGAGATTGAGCAAAGCCTCAAATGAGACTTCAAGTTTTTGTGATATATATCATTCACAACATGACAAAACATTCATCAGATGCTCAAAACTACTTGTGATGCAAAATACGAAAGGTTTAATCCTTTCGGGAAGTTCTGTCTATAGTTCTGTGTTCCAGCTTCTTTCTCCTCTCTTCCTATATATCATATATATCAATGAACAATAAGGTTTGATGAAATAAAGAGGTGACAGCACAAAATTTCTCAATTTACTAAAACATTAAAGATCCTATAAAATAATAAACAAGTCTGTTAAATCAGAATAATTTATATTTATCTGTGTCTTCTCTCTGAGTCTTCATAACACCTTGTTAAATGTTTACCTAAAACATATGTCCACACAGAAGTTCTCAGGTTCTGGCTTGCCATTCTTTAATTGTGGCAAAACACACCATGATATTCACTTTTTCAACCATTTTTAAGTGTACAGTTCAGTGGTAGGTTATTACATTGATAATGTTGTATCTGAATTGCCTTTATGAAGGCTTTGAACATCAACAGCACTTGAGGTACTGAAGAGATAGGAACACATGTAAGTTAACAATATGTCTCAATTTCCCTGGGACAGATTTGGTTAAGACCTGTTGCTCCAGCTTGTTAATTGTGCCTTCTTTCATTCTTGTCCTAATTTGGAAGATAAATCCAAATTACCATAATTCCATACCTACTTCTCTCCTACTTTCTGATTTCCTGCTGTTTCTTCATCTCAGAACTGGACTTTGGGACTTTCTCCATCTGGCAAGTCACTACGCATCATCCAAGGCTCTACTCAGGTCTCCTCCCCTTTGTCATGCTCTTTAAATCTGAAAGATCTAATCCCTCTGTCATCTGTATCCCCGGTCCATTTTTAATGTATATCTACTGAGGCAATTAGGTCTTTCCCACCATGCAAAAAAGGCTTAAAATGACATTATGCCTCAAAAAATTTCAGTTTTGCACTCTCGACTTCTTATACCACTTCTCTAACACACAGAACATACTCAACTGTTTGCCAAATGAATGAACAATGGTTTATGCTTTCCACGTCTAATTCTAGAGGCATTAGAGAGGTGATGAATATCTAACCATATTTATTAGAGAAGATGATTTCTCTGGTGTTTGACTACCTCTTAAAATAACCACACAGACCCGCACACACAAAAGCGTTTCCTCATGGCTACTCAATAAATAAATAAATAAGCCGCACTCATAAGGCTTGTCAAAGCACTACTTCCCACAGGAGAATTTTGCTCTCCTCTCTCATTTATCTAGGCATGTGCAGAGGCTTTTGACCCAATTTAGCATAGATAAATGACCCATGATGTGAAATTTCCCAATAGTTTAATAATGCATTTAACTCAAAGTGACACTTGCTTGCAGCTGCCTTAGAGCACTTTGGAGGCAATATATGTCTCTTTGAAATGATGGATGGTGAGGAGGCAGGTCTGCATGAGAGAGCCCCCCTGCCCACCATCTCCCCTAGGGAAGAACTAAGAAGATCCTCTTTAAACTGCCCGCAGCAAATTCAGTGCTTGTGAGACTTAATTTAATATATGCATTTTCCAGTATCACTTACAGTTATGTCCATTCCATTAAGTACAGACGGAAGCTTTTTGTACCCTGTATAATACTCCATTTTTTCTATGATATATGTCAAGGGTTTTATCGATTTCTCCCTACAAAAGATGGAGAGTAGAACTTTGTGCTAATTGTTTCAAATCCGTGCACAATCCGCAGAAAGACTTGGCTGATACAAAATGTTTTGTATGTCTTTAAGGTTATACGCCATAGATGGGAGATCTTTACCTTGCTTTTGTTAAATTCAATGATCAGCAAGTCAATAAATCCAAAATAGGTTGCTCATCATGGTCAATTCCCTGGTTAAAATAGAACATGAAAAAGCATGAATGTTCTATTTTCTGATTTCACTTTTTTTTTTTTGGAAAGACATTGTACATTTTGTTGCAGCAATGTGCATTCCATGGTAGACATTAAGAACAAAGAATTTTGCTACTTTTTCTGATCACATAATCTTTCGTGGGCATATTTATATTTATAATTCTTCAGAGGATATGCTAGGCAACAGAAAAATGTTTTGAACTATCCCATATCTGCAAAGTGGTTTTACTCAGTCATATTCTTTGAGTTTGGAAACTGCTTTGGGAGACATTCTAACACTTTAGCAATCAGAAAAGAATGATGTAAAGTGCTAGTATAGTCATTTACAGAGTTTAATATACACAAATAATTATATCCATGTGGAGAGGCATGTGCAGAGTTTGGGAGGGGGAGCATGGGTGATACAAAGTAGAAATGAGTAGAGAAAGACTAGGAATAAGGTGCCAAATTTCTGAACCAAACTGCTCACATCTCAAACAGACTGTACTTTTACCATAGAGACTTGATTCCTTTCAACTTGATTTGAAATTTGCCACAGATGAAGTTTGAATTTGGGGATGTGCAAAAGCACACATATACTCACACACACACAACCAAAGCACAGTAGGCAAAGAATAAGTGACTGACATTTGCATCCCCAGAAATTATACAATGGCCTCTACACTTCAGATTCCATCAGGCCTCAAACCCAAACCAATTCTCAATGATGATCAGTAGTCCTGAACCAACTGTAGACTCTCTTTCAGGGGGCTTAGTGGCATCTTCACTCCTGGACTTGACCCCTTGTGTGTCTGGTACGCTGCCTCCAGAGTGACTCTGAGAAGCCCTCTGTTTCTTCTCACCTTTATCAAACAGTACGGCAGAAGGAAACGATGCTGCACTTCCTCAGTAGCAATGTGCACCCAAATCTGTGTCTTGAGCTCCACTTCTAAGTTGACCTGTATGCTAACTGGCACTTGAGTAATGGTGAGTTTCTGTCCTCACTGGCTGTCACAACATTGAGAAAGGCTACTAATAGCTTGTACTTATAAATGTGCAATGGCAGCATCTCAGTTAAAATTTATTTCTTACCAGTCGACAGAATGTTGTAATGGACCTTACCTATGTCAACAAGGAGTACGCTTGTCTGTGTCATTTCTGAAGCATCTAAGGACAGAGATAGATGGCAGATTGATCTGTGTATCACAATCTCCAAAGAGGGCAGAAAATTCTTGAGTAACTGAAAATAAAGCAAAGACAACCTGGTAGATTAGAAAGAATATTGGCTTTGGAGTCAGGTAGTCTTGGGCTTAAATTCTAAATCTCTCACCAGCTCTGTAATTCTAGGTAAATTATAAAATCTCTAGAGCATTCATTTCCTCAGCTGCTAAGCAGTGTTCTTATCCTCACTTACCTCCTGGGGTAGTTTTGGCAAAAAGAGACAGTATATACAAAGCACTATGAAACAAGATACACACCATAAGCAACCATTAAGTAACAGATGTTATTCCTGTAACCATTATTTTATGTACTGAAGGCATACAGTTACTGCACCTTAAACTGGGCTACCATGGAAGAGGCTTAAGAGTCATGTGAACTGTGCCTATTAATGAAGAAAGAGTGGCAGCCCATTCCTCTATGGACAAGCAGGCAGCCACCAGGCAATCAATGAGAAAAACTCATATTTTCATCTCCAATTCAACCATATAACTCTAATTCCTTTTTTTAAATATAATTTATTGTCAAGTTGGCTGACATACAGTGTACATGGTATGCTTCTGGTTTTGGGGGTAGATGCCCGTGATTCGTCACTTACATACAACGCCCCCAGTGCTCATCCCAACAAGTGACCTCTTCAATGCCTATCTCCCATTTGCCCCTCTCCTCTGGGTAATTTCATATAGTAGAGAAAGTTACCCTGTTTTTCATGCACATGAAAACATTCCATTCAAAACAATCAATTAGAGGGGTGCCTGGGTGGCTCAGTCAGTTAAGCGGCCGACTTAGGCTCAGGTCATGATCTCAGGGCTCGTGGGTTTGAGGCCTGCATCAGGCTCTATGCTCACACCTAGCTCAGAGCCTGGAGCTTGCTTCAGATTCTGTGTCTTCACTCTCCCAGACCCTCTCCCACTCATTCTCCATTTCTCTCTCTGTTTCAATAATAAAATAAAACATTAAAAAAATTTTTTTAACCAATTAGAATCTTTTTTTAAGTTTTTTAAAATTTATTTTTGAGAGACAGAGAGAGACAGCATGTGCAGGGGAGGGTCAGAGAGAGAAGGAGACATAGAATCTGAAGCAGTCTCCAGGCTCTGAGCTAGCTGTCAGCACAGAGCCCAACACAGGGTTCGAACCCATGAACTGCAAGACCATGACCTGAGCCAAAGCTGGATGCTTAACCAACTGAGCCACCCAGGTGCCCCTAGAATCAGTCTTAATATTCTAATTTTTAGGTGAGAAAAATGAAAATCAGAGAGACTGGCAACATGCCAGACATTAGTAACAGATTTAAGACATTCAGCCTCCAGGCATCCTGATTTCCGATCTGGCGCATTCTCCATAGCATCACAGCTACATCCCTGTGGATTCATCTACACTCTGTCATGTCCATTTTGTAAACAACAAAAAAAATCTGCCCTTCCGCACAGAAAGGCTGACTTGATAAAGCTGCAAAAGTGTTACTTTTTGTTGATTTCCTTCTGAATTACCCAGAAGTTTGCAACTTAATTTACTCCAAATAAAGTATCTAGCCTTAGATTAAAATTATATGTGGTATCAGTGTATTCATATTATTTATTCAACCCTAGAATCCCCCCAAATCAGTATAGTCACTTTTTTTTTTAGTAATTATATTGTGCAGTTAGAAATATGCTCATTCAAGTCTGTATCTCACCACAATTTATACAGAACGTACAATCTTAAGACCTTTCTGGAATAGGTATGCTTATAATATAAACAGGGAACTGAGAAATATTTCTTATGCTTATGTGACCAATTATTTTAAAACCTGACTCAGAGTAGAAAAACTACTTAACAATTATAAATGAAAAATCTAAAAACAGGTCCGTGTCTTTCTTAGGTAGCTGCATCGAGACTCCACTTCCTGTATAACATTACCAGAACATGAGGAAGGGTGTCTCACTGTATCTGACTCCTGAGGTTTGGTGAATAGCAACCCTTCAAGTTCCAGCTGTATGCTCTAGGTTAAGTTCTCCCTAAAACTCTTATGTCTTATCTCCAAAATGAGGAAAACTTCACCTTATGAATAATTTCAAAAATTAAATGAGTGTAGCATACTTATTTTACATGCAGAGCACCAGGCATAAAATATGAGGTCAATAAATAATAGTTATTTTGAAGTAGTAAGTAGTGAGCCTGCTTGGTAAAGTACAGATGATCATAATGGCTAATAATTACTCTTATCAGTTGAGTCTATTAAAAATTTTTATTAGTGATGAGAGAACTAAAGCCATGTCAGTTTGAGGATATGCATAATGGGGAAATCCTAAGTTTATTTTCCCTTTCTACTCCAAGGAGTTTATCTTTCTAAGATTGGCCTCAATCCATTAAACTAGACCAAAGAACATGAGAGAAGAGAGATTGTTCTGTATCCTAAAACATACCATAAGTACCTATAGGAGACAAAAGTGCCAAACTGTTGTGGTTGCCATGGTGTGCTGAGCCACCTTACTTAATAAGATTATCTCTACTTCTTTGGACCTGGAATATTGATCTGAAGTACCTTTCATTTGTAACATCTCTGAATTTAGCTCAGTTTGCTATAAGTTTATCAAACTGCCCACCTCAGGAAACTGGATCCTGCCTTAGCTTTCTTCCCTCCCCTGAAGTTTCTATAAAAATGCAAATTAATTTATAAAACCTGAACAAGTTTTCTCTAAATATCTTATATCCCATTATTCAGTCATATTAGGATCTTTCAGATAATGGCTGCTTAAGATTTCCTGTACTAACAAATGGGTTTCAAAACAGTAAGAAAAAAAAACATTCCATCCCTTTGCTGACTTTGTGCTAAGGATGACTCAAGAGAAGACACTCAATGAAGAGGAAAGCTGAAAGCATGAAAGGTTTACATTCTTACTGTTCTGAAACCCATCATTAATTAGTATGGAAAATCCTAAAGAGTCAATATATCAAAAATACTAATTTGTTTGTTTCTTTCTCTTCCTTACTCCTTCCCTTCCTTCCTCTTTTCCTCTTTCTTCCTTTTCTTTTTCTCTCCCTCCTCCTCTTTCTCTTCTTCCTTTTCTTCTTCTCCACCTCTCCCTCTTTTCTCTCTTCCTTCTTCCCTTCCTTCTTTCCTTATGTCTCTCAGTTCTGAGGGATTATGATCCACCCTCATTGTACTCCTCTGTTTCAAGGTACCCCAAGAACTAAAATACTGAGATAAGACTTGTTTAAATAATTAATAAATGTTTGGGTAATAATTGCAATCAAAACATCTTTTCTCTCCTTAGGAAAAGAACATTTAAAAAAATATCCATGATGTAGCACCAGAGAACACTTATGTTTTTATTTCCTTATAGCAACTAAAAGCACATGTATTGGTGAATCTTAAGAAATATATTCACAATATGTACTAAAGCTTAGTCCTTATATTTTTTTCAAGTCTTCCAAATCTACTATCTCTTATCAATCCCCAAATGCCATTAAGTGACTCCCTCTTGGCTATCTTCCATAACTGTTTTCTTTCTCCCATGCTCAGAGAAGCAATACCAGTGGAGTCCACTGGACTTCTCCATGGAATGATAGCCAGTAAATATTCACATTTTTCCATTTGTTTTCTACATCATGAATTTGCTTGTTGGGGAGTCTATATCTTGATTATGTGCCACAACCCATTAAATATAAACAATGGCCATCTTTAAAAAAAATATTTGTCACACAGAGTTCATATCCCTAATATAGGATGAGATTCTAAAAGAGAAGAAAGAAGCTAGGAAATCTAGAGAAAACTGGTTTAAAGATATAAAAGGAAGTTCAGAGAAAAAGAGATACAAAGAGCCCACCTTTTGAAAAGTGCTGAACTCATAACAAGATAAACACAATTTAAAACCACACTGAGGCACCTTTTTTCATGTATAATATTGGCAAGAAAAGTTTGACAACTTGTTCCATTGGTGGCTATGGGAATATAGGCATGTTCACATGTTGCTGGAGACAAAGTAAAATGATAAAGTCTCCAGAAAGAGGAATTTGGCAGTATCAAGCAAAATCATACATATATTTTCTGTTTGATCCAATAACCCTGCTGCTAGGAGTCTAACCTAACAAAATTCTGGCAAAAGAAGAATGAAAAAGACAAATGTGCAAGACTATTTATTAAGGAACTGTGTCCAATTGCAAAAGACTGGGAACTACCCTTAATGACCTTTCACAAAGGTCTTCTTAATTACATTTTGATACATTGTTGCCATGGATTACTATGCATCTGTAATGAATGGACTACAAAATATCACCATATTACCATAATCTGATGTTTAAAAATATTAAGTGAAAAAAAGCAAAGTGGAAATAATACTAGTACACCACATTTTATCTATTAAAAAGATGTGTGTGTGTGTATACATACCCATATTTGGTTATATATATATATTTTAAAATAAAAAGATACTTAGATTTAAAGCTAAATCAGCTTCATTTAGGGCTAACCTAAACAAAAAGCATAACCCAGATTCCTAGTTTCTATGTTTCATCATTCCCATGGTGGGAGCTGTTTCAGGAACATAGTTGGAAGAGAGTAAGGTTTTAAGACTGAATGGATGGCAGTGAATGTTTCCACATAAGCTTTAAGATCTGGGGGACAAGTAGAGATCAGTTTGTCTTGTGACCACCAAGCAAGCCTTGTAAGGGAGACTATGGATGAAAGGAGGAGATACAACTTACAGCACTGCCTCATGCCTTTGTGACTGAAGCAGGATGTCGAATCACTGCAGAAATACCTCAGACTCCAGAGTTGCACAAAAGATGACTGGAAACCAATTTAAATTATTTGGGCGAATGGCTGAAGGCAGTGACATGTGGAGATGTTTTAAGAACTGCAGAGATGTACAGTGGAGTTTTCCAATGCTTATATGATTGGCAAGATGGCAGAGAAGTAGGGAGTTCTGTACTTCCCACCTGCATCTCTCAAACAAAGAAGGGTTGAAACCAAAGGACTCTGAACTGCAAGAGTCTGGGAGGAAAAGAGACAGAGTCCACTAAAAGACAGCTTCGTGGGCTACCTCAAGAAACAAACCAAAATACACATGGTGGAGAGTCCCAAATATCACTCAAGTACAGAAATAAAATAACCAAGGGACAACAAGAGAGACCAAGGGACACCATTAAAAGAACACTTCCTGAACAGACAGTACCTAGACAGTCTAAGAGCCTCCTTTAATATAGCAGTACTCACAGGTTCAGAGTGCATAACAAGCTTTTAAAACATACAAGAGACAGAAAGCTAGTCAAAATGATGAAATGGAAGAATTCTCCTCAAAAGAAATTCCAGGAAGAAGTGACAGCTAAAGAAATGGTCAAAACAGACATAAGCAACATAACTGACCAAGAATTTAGAACAAGTCACAAAATTAATCACTGGGCTTAAAAAAGACATAGAAGACAGCAGAGATGCTGTTGCTACAAGATAATAGATCTTGAAAATAGTCATGATTAATTAAAAATTCTATAATTGAGGTGCATAATAAAATGGATTGAAGAGGCAGAAAGAATAGGTGAATTAGAAAACACAATTATAGAAATAGAAGAAGCTGAGAAAAAGAGAGAGAAATTGATCCAGGAGCATGAAAGGAGAATTCAGTAACTGAGTGATGCAATCATATGGAACAAAATCTGTATCATAGGAATTCTAGAAAAAGAAGAGAAAGAGAAAGGGACTGAAGGAGTACTTGAACAAATTATAGCCAAAAACATCCCCAATCTGGGGAAAGAAACAGACATTAAAACCCAAGTGGCACAGAAAACTCCCCTAAGATGTAAGTTGAATTGATCATCTGTATGACATATCACAATGAAACTGGCAAAAAGTAAGGATAAAGAGAGAATTCTGAAAGCAGCTAGGGATAAAAGGGAGACACATCAGGGTGTCTGCAGACCTATCTACTGAAACTTGACAGGCCAGAAAGGAATGGCAGAGAATTGTCAATGTGATGAACAGAAAAAATATGCAGCCAAGAATCCTTTATCCTACAAGCCTGTCATTGAGAATAGAAGGAGAGACAAAGGTTTTCCCAAACAAACAAAAATTGAAGGAATTCATCACCACTAAATCAATCCTACAAGAAATCCTAAGGGGACTCTATGAGAGAAATGTTTCAAGGAACACAAAATACCAGAGACACCACTACAAGCATGAATCCTACACCGAACACAAGAACTCTAAACACGTATTTTTCAGTAATACACTGAATGTGAATGGACTAAATGCTATAATCAAAAGACATAGGGGTATAAGAATAGATAAAAAAAAAAAACCAAGATCCATCTATTTTCTGTCTACAAGAGACTTATTTTAGACCTGAGGACACCTTCAAATTGAAAGTGAGGGGATGAAGATATATCTTATCACACTACCTGAAGTCAAAAGTAGCCACACTTATATCAGACAAACTGGACTTTAAAGTTAAGGCAATAACAAGAGATGAAGAAGGGCATTATATAATAATTACAGGGTCTATCCATCAGGAAGAGCTAACAATTATAAATGTTTATGCATCAAATTCAGAAGCACCCAAATACATAAAACAATTAATCACAAACATAAGCAATCTTATTGATAAGAATGTGCTAATTGCAGGGGACTTTAATATTCCACTTACAGCAATGGATAGATCAACTAGACAGAAAATCACTAAAGAAACAATGGACTTGAACGACACATTGGATGAGATTGACTTGACAGATATATTTAGAACTCTATATCCTGAAGCTGTGGAATTCACTTTCTATTTGAGTGCATGTTGGGACATTCTCCAAGACAGATCACACACTGGGTCATAAAGCAGCTCTCCATCAATATAGAAGAACTAAGATCCTACCATTCACACTTTCAGATCACAATGGTATGAAACTTGAAATCAATCACAGGAAAAAAGTCTGGAAAACCTCCAAAAACATGGAGGTTAAAGAACACCTTACTAAAGAATGAATGGAACAATCAGGCAATTAGATAAGAAATTAAAAAATATATGGAAACAAATGAAAATACAACAATCCATCTGGCCGTGGGCTCTTATTCGTTGGGAGATTTTTGATAACAGATTCGATTTCTTCACTGGTTACTGGTCTATTCATGCTTTCTATCTCTTCCTGTTTGAATTTTGGCAGTGCATGTGCATTTAGGAATTTGTCCATTTCTTCTGTGTTGTCCAGTTTGTTGGCATATAATTTTTCATAGTAATCTCTGATGATTGCTTGTATTTCTAAGGGATTGGTTGTAATAGATCCTTTTTCATTCATGATTTTGTCTATCTGGGTGCTCTCTCTTTTCTTTCTGAGGAGCCTGGCTAG
>NC_043715.1:24151212-24156454 GCF_006229205.1 Suricata suricatta
GGACTGGCCTAGCCAGGCCCCCTCCGCCGGCCCCCAGTGGGCTCACCGGGCTTCTGCAATGAAAGGCGATGATCTCCAGCACTGAGTTGTCCTCACAGCTGTCCACAGAGGCCAGGTCGTACAGTGACACACGGACAGGCCCGTAGCACCACTCGGTAAACTTCCGGGAAAGTGGCTGGCAAGGCCCTGAGAACTCCCGCTGCAGGATATGTCTGAAAATCTGCAGGGGGAGCCACGTGAGCTCGGCCTGCCTGGCCACCTCCTAGCACTGCCCGGGAGGCTGGGAGGGGCTCGGTACCCTGCAGAGCTGCCCACCATCTGCAGAGCTACACCCACACACTGGCAGGGGCACCTGACGGGCCCAGTCGGTGTCGTAAGGTTGCGGCTCTTGGTTTCAGCTCAGGTCATGAGCTCATGGTTCCTGAGTTCGAGCCCTGCATCAGGCTCTGTGCTGACACATATGCCTGCTTGGGATTCTCTCTCTCCCCTCTCTCTGCCCCTCCTCTGCTTGTGTGCTCTCTCTCAAAATAAATAAACTTAGGGGACCTGGATGGCTCAGTCAGTTAAGGAGCCAACTCTGGCTCAGGTCATAGTCTTGTGGTTCATGGGTTCAAGCCCCACATCGGGCTCTGTGCTGACAGTTTGGAGCCTGGAGCCTGCTTCTGATTCTGTGTCCCCCTCGCTCTCTACCCCTCCCCCACTCGTGCTCTGTCTTGCTTTGTCTCTCAAAAATAAATGGTAAAACAATTTCTTAAAGAAAAAAATTTTTTAAATAAAAATATAAATTAAAAATTTTTTTAGGAGCAGGCACACGCACACATCCCGTACACAAAGATTCTTGTGTGCGTAAACTCTCACATCCCCACAGGCTCAGCTGCAGTGTAAACATTCTCATCCGCTCACAGCCGTCCAGGCCCGCCAGTGAACTTGGCTCCTCCTTCCTCACTCCTGCCCCGAGGGCTCTTCCCTCGCCTTTTTACAGGACAGAGGGACCCCGGCCCACAGGTCTCAGGGCCCCTTGAGACCAGAAGCTCCTGACTACACAGGTATGTACCCTTCTGTGGTCAGAGCTCAGAGCCTCCAACAGACTAGAAAGGACCCCTAACTCAAACAGGTTAAGAAGCAGTTTGGTATTGGGGCACCTGGCTGGCTCAGTCGGTGGAGCAGTCAGTGGGTCTTGATCTCGGGGTTGTGAGTTCAAGCCCCACATTGGGTGTAGAGATTACTTAAAGAAAAAAATGTTCGTCGGTAGGGGGTGGCTCTTAAGTGGCTCCGTTGAGCAGCTGACTCTTGATTTCAGCTCAGGACATGATCCCAGGGTTATGGGATCAAGCCCTGTGCTCAGCATGGAGTCTGCTTAAGATTCTCTCTCTCCCTCTCTCTCTCTTTCCCTCTGCCCCCCTCCCCTGCTTGTGCTCTCTCTCAAAAAAATAAAAATAAAATGATTTAAAAATTAAATTAAATTAGGGGTGTCTGGGTGGCTCAGTCAGTTGACGTCTGACTTTAGTTTGGGTTATAGCTCATATTTCGTGAGCTTGAGCCCCATATCGGGCACTCTGCTATCAGTGTGGAGCTTGCTTCGGATCCTCTGTCTCCTTCTCTCTCTGCCCCTCCTTCGCACTTTCTCTCCCTCTCAAAAATAAATATTTAAAAATAAAATGAAATAAATAAACATGTAATTAAATTAAAGAAGAAGCAATTTGGTTTCACAAATGAGGAATGGGGAAAGGAAGGGCACGCAGCCACACCTCTGGACAAAAAAGGGAAGTTTGTACCCCCAGGAACTTTCGGGGCAGGAGTCAAATAGTAAAATGTCCATGTGTATACATACACTGGGTTTTGTGTATATGCACAGCCTCACAGAAGGCATTGAGCAATAGAAAAACCAAGGAATGCTAAAGGAAAAGATAATCACTGTTATATATAAGAAAGATTCTACATGGCAAAAAAAATTCCATAAGAAATGTTTTGGGGGTGCCTGCATGGCTCACTCGGTGAAGCATCCAACTTCAGCTCAGGTCATGATCTCACAGACTGTGGGTTCGAGCCCCGCATCGGGCTCTGTGCTGACAACTCAGCCTACTTCGGATTCTGTGTCTCCCTCTCTCTCATTGCTCTCCTGCTTGTGTTCTCTCTATCTACCAAAAGTAAATAAACATTTAAAAATTTTTTAAAAATGTTTTTAGTATACAACAGGGAGAAAACTTGGCAGTCATTTTAGTAAACAAAATGTGCATGCATTCATTGTGAAGGGCAGTAATTGATATTACCGATCAATATGAAGAAAACCTAGTAGCAAACCGCATCGCACAATAGGCAAAGAATATGGAAAGACTGTCTCCTAGTCACGGAACCCAAATGACTTAAAAATCTTTGTGTTTTCTAATGCAATATGTTAGTTGGGTAGTTCATATATAAGTTATCAGCGAACACACATATATTAGAGGTACATGCCCAACATGTTCTTACGACCAGGAGAGTTCAACAAAAAAGTGGAGAGACTAGGGCGCCTGGGTGGTTCAGTCCATTGACTCAGGTCATGATCTTGTGGTTTGTGACTTCGAGCCCCACATTCTCTCTCTCACCCTCTCTGTCTCTCTCTCTCTCTCAAAATAAATAAACTTAAAAGAAAAAAAGTGGGGAGACCAATGACCTAGAACCCTGCTTCAGGCTCTTTCTGCAGAAAAATCAAAGGGAGTCCTGTTGCTTCCCGGAAAGGTGGGGAGGGGGTGGGGGCCAGGCACGCACCTCGATTTTGCCCTCCTTGGCGGCCAGCTTGAGAGGCGTGAGGCCCTGCAGGTTGGGGATGTCTTCGAGCTGCACCGTGGGGCAGAGGCGGGCCCCGGCTCGGAGGAGCCCGTCGTACATGCGGATCACCAGCGCGCTGTTCTCCGCCGAGTCATCTGCGATCATCACCAAGGCGTGCAGGGCGGTGTTGCCCAGCGAGTCGGCCGCCTGCAGGCTGGCAGGCTGGTGCGGGTTCTCCAGGAGGTAGGTCACCACATCCCACTGCTTGGTGCACGCGGCCAGTGAGAGGGGCAGCTCGCCTGGGGGTCAAGGGGGTCAGTTGAGCCTCAGGCCTCCCGCTTCCACTTGACTACTCCTCACACTGCCAGGACACGGAAGGCCGGGCCTCCTCCAAGACAGTCAGGCACCCACAGGAGAGGACAGAACACTGCCTTGGGGTCCCAGGTCCGCCCAGGCCTGTGCTATGAGGGAAGATGGTCCCAAGCCCCATTTAGGGCAGCTGAGCCTTTTCCTATGAGCACTGGTAATGGCAGTTCTGTCCAGCCCTTGACCCAAGGGGCAGGTGACCAAAGCTTTTGACCATCTAAAGGCTCGGAACAGAGGCCAGCCAACCAAGGTTCCCACCTCCTTCTCTTTCCTTCACCAGAGCCCAGCCCCACTGCCACCTGGCATCGACACCCCTTTATCCAGGCCCTATCTGGTCAACCTTCCCCCACTCCGGTTCTGCCAGCCATTTCCCTGCCCTGGTCTGGGCGAGGAAGTGTGGCGAGCTTCCTTGGCCAGACGAGGCAAAAACATCTAAGACAAACTCCTTTGGCAGGCAGCCCAGTGATTAGAAGCATGAGCCCTTGGAGTTGGACAGATCTGGGTTGAAGTGTGGGAAGCTGCAAAGATTCAGCTGATCGGCAGGAAGTGTCGCTCCCTGTGGGGTGCGGCCAAAAAACAAGATTAACCGTCTAGAGGCCAGGGATGTGTATTTCCCACTCAGGGATTGGAGACGGCCAGACCGGAGTAGCCAATAGAACAAAAGATCAACCGCATTTAGGCTTAAGTTGGTGTCGATCGCCCCCCTGCCCAGTGTCACAAACGCAAGTCTGGGCTCTCCTTTAGATGCTGTGTTTGAAATTTCAGTTTTGGTTTCCCCTTTTTCTAATAATCATTTGACCCTGTTTCCTAGCAACCGACCCAGGTCAGCTTCCCGCCCCAAACCCTATAAAGTGTGGATATTTTTTCAATAAACTGGGCTTGATCAGAAACGCTTGTCTTGCCCCACTCTCTGTGCTCCTTCCTGCTCTATTCTTTCTCCCTCCCTCAGGAACCTACGACCCGATTTACCGCCCCACCGGCCGGTTGGGGACATGACATTGAAGGGCCAGCTCTGCCACATGTGTACCATGTGACCGGGGGCAAGGCCTTATCCCGTCTGCACCTCAGTTTACCCGAGAAAGGCTTCTTACCAAAGTAGAAGCAAGTCCCTTGGCTCTTCTTCTGGAAGAACTGGCCGCAGGCCCGAGCATGCACGTTGGCCCCATTCTCCACCAAGAGCTTCACGCACTGCAGGCTCCTCTTCTCGATGGCAATGTGCAGGGCGCTGTGGCCTCGGTAGTACTCATCCGTGCACTGGGCGTTGACCAGGGGCTGGGGGTTGCCGGAGTCCCGGTCGATCTGCAGCAACGGCAGGATGCAGGCGTTGGCTCCATCCCGAAGGTTCAACACGGCCTTCATCAGGCACGTCTTACCCGTGGAGCCCTCTGTGGGAGAAGGGGAGGGGGAGGGGCACCAGGGTGCTCAGGCCTGGAGTGGCTGGGCTGCCCACCAGCTCCAAAGTACCCCTTGGGAGGATAAAAAACGATTGTCACACACGACTGGTGGAAACACGACCGTGCAATAGGGTATTAAGACTCTGAACAACCGGAATTAAAAGACCAACAGGCGTGACTAAAATCTCTGCCCTAGAAAATAAGTTTCAAAGACATAATTTGTCTTATGTATAATGGTGTGTATACAAGAACACCCAGAGGAAAATCATTAAGTGGCTCCACCATTTAATAGCTCTCTCCTTAGGCAAGTCACTTGGCCTCCCTTGACCTCAGTTTTCCTGACTGTGAAATGGGAATATTCCAGGGCTGTTATAATGGTCAAATGGGATCAGATACAGAAATCTTGGCACACAGAGGGCCTGGCACATAGTACATTGAGGCCAAAAACTACAAATGACATAAATGGCCATCATGGAGGAATTAGTGAACTAAATCCTGGTAAGTTTACACGACAGAAAAACTCTGCAGTTGTTAAAGTGCCCGAGTTAGAGGTCTATGTACTCAAGTGTAAGTGGTTACAAATTGGTGTATATGGCACAATGGAGTACTACATGGCAATGAGAGGGAATGACATATGGCCATTTGTAGGAAAGTGGATGGACCTTGAGAGTGTCATGCTAAGTGAAATAAGTCAGGCAGAGAAGGACAGAAACCATATGTTCGCACTCATAGGT